>NC_091210.1:25272721-25284508 GCF_040958095.1 Procambarus clarkii | reverse complement strand
AGACTCCAACTTATACCCAAAAATCAGTCCTGCAATCTGCGAAAATTAGTCAGAGTCCACTTTGTGCCCAAAAATATTCAGAGTCCAGTTCATGATCGAAATTAATCAGAGTCCAATTGAAGACCAAAATTTGTTAGAGACCACATTTTCACTACTAATAGCCCAATTTTAGCCTAATTTTAAACAGTCATATTTCAGACGTAGCAAATAAGATCCGAACAATTACCGAGTTCTAGCTCCTATCCCCTGCCTTAGTGTATCCCTGTATCATCTTTACTAACAGTTCATTCCCCCTGAAATTTTAAACAGACATATTTCAGATGTAGTAAATAAGATCCGATCAATTACCAAGTTCTAGCTCCTGTCCTCAGCCTTCGTTCCCTCGCGTATCTTCATTAATACCTATTCAATTTCCCTGAAACTTATACCCTCTGTATATCAGACACAGTAAATAAGATCAAGTCAGTTACTGAGCTCCAGCTCATGTCCCCCACCTTAGTTCATTTGTACAAGTTCTTTAGTAACTGACTAATTTTCCCTGAAATTTGTAACTGCGGTATTTTCAGACATAGTAAAATAGTTGCGAACAATTACCAAACTCTAGCTCACGTCCACTGCCTTAGCTCATTTGTACATGTTCTTTATTATCAGATCAATTCCCTGAAATTTAAGATCACTATATTCCTACGTAGTAAAATAAATCAAGACATTAACCGAGTTTCAGCTCATGTCCTCCACCTTAGTTCAATGTTCATCAAAATTGATTCAAATCAAGTCCCTCTCCAGTCTATCAAAAGTAAACATCATGGCATTTAATACCCTTTTCGTTCCCAGCTATGTAATATTCACACGGTCATATAACACCTTACCTTCAATACCTTTTGTTTACCCAAGTAAGCAATAATCACACGGTCAAAAATCGCACCTTACCCTTTCCCTCCCTTACCTTCTCATCCCCAACGTATCCAAACCTTCAATAATCCTACTGTATTCTCATATTTTCTCTATATTCACTGTGTTCTTCGTATTCTCATTCATGTTTTCCATGTTCACTCCATGTCCTTCAAATGTTCACTGCCCATTCAGTTCATATTTTTTTTCACCAGTTTTCTCCATTTTTTCTATGATCTTTCTCTTAGTCTCATGATGTTCTCTACAAATTCAAGTCATATTTTCTGTGTTTTCATGTTCATCGCATGTTCTCTTTACAACGTTTATACGCAATATTCTAGCTGTCTTCCATATTTTTGTTTCTTTGTCAATATTCATGTTCCTCTATAAGTTCATGTTCCTCACAAGATCACTTTGTTTATCTCCTTCACTTATATGTTTTCTACATTCTTTATCATATTCTCTATGTTCTTCACAAGTTCATTGTTCATTCTTTGTATTCCCTATTCTCCTTATCATGTTTTCATGTTCTCTGTAAGTTCATATTCCCAGCATGTTCACTGTATCCATCAACTTTTCTTACATGTTCTCTTCATTCTTTCTCATTTCCCCATATGTTCCTCTCATTCTCTTACATGTTCTATGTGTTCTCAGTATGTTCAATATGTTCAACTCATTCTCTTACATGTTCTTATAAAATAAAATGTACCATTGTTTCTTCTATTCAGTAGCAAGTTCTTTGTCAAATATTATCATCAGCAATACAGTTCCCCCAACAAATTTAGTCACCCAGTTTTATTGCAAACTATGTCAAGTAATTCTCGTAGTCAACTTAATATTTCTTACAATCACTGTTCTTAACTAAAATAACCTTTCTCTTAGCTGAAATAGTCAAAGGAAACTTTCTAATACTGTTCATAACTAACTTTATCCATCGTCAAGTAACTGAAAATAGTCTTGTTAATCATTTCTTAACAGCCATTATGTTTCATCAAGTAAGACAAAATAGCCAAAGATATCTTTCATCTCTGTTCTTAACTGACATTATACTTGGGGAGCATAAACCGAAACCTAACCTAGCTTACATAACTAACCTAACCTAACCTATCTTACCTATCCTAACTTAACTAACCTAACCTAATTTAACCTAACCTAATTTACCTAACCTATCCTAACTTACCTTACCTAACCTAACCTATCCTAACTTAACTTGCATAACCTAACCTAACCTAACTTAACTAACCTAACCTAACTTAACCTAACTTACCTAACCTATCCTAAACTTACCTTACCTAACCTAACCTATCCTAACTTAACTTGCATAACCTAACCTAACCTAACCTAACTTAAGTATCCTAACCTAACCTAACTTAACCTAACTTACCTAACCTTACCTAACTTACCTATCCTAACTTAACTAACCTAACCTAACACAACTTGCATAACCTAACCTAACTTAACCTAACCTAACCTAACCTAACAACACCTAACCTACCTAACCTATCCTAACTTACCTTACCTTACCTTACCTAACCTAACCTATCCTAACTTAACTTGCATAACCTAACCTAACTTTACTAACCTAACCTAGCTTACATAACCTAACCTAACTTATCCAACCTAACTTAACGTAAATTACTTAACTTAACCTAACCTAACTTACCTAACCTACCTATCCTAACTTAACTAACCTAACCTAACTTAACTAACTTACCTAACCTAACTTACCTAACTTACCCAAACTAACCTAACCTAACTTAACATAAATTACCTAACTTAACATAAATTACCTAACTTAACATAAATTACCTAACTTACCTAACTTAACATAAATTACCTAACTTACCTAACTTAATTATCCTAACTTACCTTGTCCAACCAGACATGACCTAACTTACATAATTATTCCTGCTTGTCTTTTGTGTTTCGTCAATCAATGTCTCTTATTCATTTGTTCGTTTAAATAATTAATTTTTCAAATAGTCATTTATGCATTTTCAAGTATTATTTGTTAAAGATTGGGTATTTAAGCATTTCAAAGGATTTTTGTTATATATGGGCAATTACTCGTTTCAAGGGTTAATTTCTCAAATGGTCATTTTAGCATTTCAAGTGCTATTTGTTAAAGATTGGGTATTTAAGCATTTCAAAGGATTTTTGTTATATATGGGCATTTACTTGTTTCAAGGGTTAATTTCTCAAATGGTCATTTATGCATTTCAAGTGCTATTTGTTAAAGATTGGGTATTTAAGCATTTCAAAGGATTTTTGTTATATATGGGCATTTACTCGTTTCAAGGGTTAATTTCTCAAATGTTCATTTTTGCATTTCAAGGGTTATTTGTTAAAGTTCATCAAGTTGCTCATAAGTTGTATTTATTATGTTTGTTATAATTGTTCTTATTCTTCCACCCTATAACCTAACCTCTTGTGATCTTAGTGCATTTGTTAGGTTTTTTATCATATGTTCTTATTCCCCACCCTTTAACATAACCTTTCAGATGTAGTTTATTTGTTTATTGTGTTTGACGTATTTGTTGAATATATTATCCTTATCTTAACCTTTCAGATGAAGTTTTCTAGTAAAACTGATTGAACTGAAAAAACTGATTGAAATGAAAAAACTGATTGAAATGAAAAACAGAAATCACAGGAATGATTCCTTACTAATCTCTCTCATCTCATTTTTTCTTGCAATGTATCTATTATCATTTTAATAATTCTGCTTGAATTTACCTACTTAAAATTATCTGTTAGATTAAGGACCTGCCCGAAACGCTGTGCGTACTAGTGGCTTTGCAAGATTGTAAATACCATGCTATGTATTCTCACAAACCCAATGTACCTTCATGTATATAAATAAATAAATAAATAAATAAATAAATAAATAAATAGTGTTCGAGTGTGTTCCTGTCTTTGTTCACATACTTTACACTTTATTTCATCTAGATCCCTATACAAGCCGAACTGCCAGAGATACTTGTAGCCAAGTGGTATTCGAGCTGTGACAACGTTTGTTAGTCTGCTGACTTTGTTACTTGCCCCATACACATGTTTTACTTCACTCATTTCATTGCTATAAACAATGGACCTGCTAGTTCCAGTTTGCACTGTTCTACTTTCTTCAAATTCATCAACTGATGTACAGATTCCTGAGCCTACTGGGCTCTATCATATCTGCATTTGAAACTGTGTATGGAGTCAGCCTCCACCACATCACTGCCTAATGTATTCCATCTATTAACTACTGATACTGAAAAAGTTCTTTCTAACATCCCTGTGGCTCATTTTGGTACTCAGTCTCCACCTGTGTCCCCTTGTTCGCGTATCACCCGTGTTAAAAGGTTTATCCTTACCTACCCCATCAATTCCTCCGAGAAATTTGTAGGTAGTGATCATGTCTCCCTTTACTCTTCTGTCTTCCAGTGTCGTGAGGTGCATCTCAAGCAGCCTATCCTCGTAACTCATGCTTCTTAGTTCTGGGACTAGCCTAGTGGCATACCTCTGAACTTTTCCAGCTTCGTCTTGTGCTTGACAAGGTACGGGCTCCATGCTGGGGCCGCATACTCCAGGATTGGTCTTAAATATGTGGTATACAAGGTTCTGAATGATTCCTTTCACAGGTTCCTGAAGGCTGTTCTGATGTTAGCCAGCCTCGCTTACGCCGCAGATGCTATTCTTTTTATGAGTGCTTCAGGAGACAGGTTTGGTGTGATATCAACTCCTAGATCTTTCTCTCTGTCTGTTTCATGAAGTACTTCATCTCCTATTCTGTATCCTGTGTATGGCCGCCTGTTTCCACCGCCTAATTTCATTACCTTGCATTTACTCGGGTTGAACTTTAGCAGCCATTTGTTGGACTATTCATTAAGTCTGTCTAGGTCATCTTATTGCCTCCTACTATCTTCCTCTGTTTTAATACTCCTCATAAATTTTGCATCATCAGCAAACAATGAGAGGAACGATTCTATACCATTTATACCATCGAGATCATTTACATATACCAGAAACAGTGTAGGTCCAAGGACTGAACCATGCGGGACTCTACTGGTGACGCCTCGCCAATATGCGACCTCACCCCTCACTGTGACTCCCTGTTTTCTGTTGCTTAGGTACTTCCTTATCCAATGGAGTACCTTCCCTTGCTCTCCTGCCTGTATCTCCAGCTTTTCCACTAGCCTCTTGTGTGATACTTTGTCAAAGGCTTTCTGGCAATCCAAAAATATGCAGTCTGCCTAACCCTTTCATTCTTGCCTGATTTTTGTTGCCTGGTCGTAGAATTCGATTAATCCTGTGAAGCAGGACTTGCCATCCCTGAACCCATGTTGATGCCGTGTAACAAAGTTCTTTCGCTCCAGAAAGAACACAATGTGTACTCGCCTAGTTGTACTCACCTAGTTGTGCTTGCGGGGGTTGAGCTCTGGCTCTTTGGTCCCGCCTCTTAATCGTCAATCTACTAGTGTACAGACTCCTGAGCTTCTCGAGCTCTATTGTGTGTGTGTGTGTGTGTGTGTGTGTGTGTGTGTGTGCGTGTGTGTGTGTGTGTGTGTGTGTAATTACCTAAGTGTAATTACAGGATGAGAGCTACGCTTGTAGTGTCCCGCCTTACCAGCACTCTTTGTCGTATAACGCTTTGACACTACTGACGGTTTGACCTCCACCACCTCCATTAGTTTGTTCCAACCGTATACCACTCTGAAAAAGAGAACTTTCTAATATTTTGTCGGCACTTTTGTTTTCTTAGCTTGAATCTGTGTCCTCTTGTTCGTGAAGTTGCTGGTTTCAGGAATTCCTCTTTGTTAACTTGGTCTATTCCTGTAAGTACTCGTAAGTGGTGATCATATCTCCTTTTTTTCTTCCATCTTCTAGCTTTGGTATGTTTACCGCCTCCAGTCTCTCCTCGTAATTCTAGTTTTTCAGTTCCGAAAGTCATTGAGTAGCATGTCGTTACACATTTTCCAGTTTATTTATGTGCTTCTTGAGATTTGGGAGTGTGTTACGGCCCTCTCGGGACGCAACGGGGTTCTTACTCCGATGTTGTTAGAGGCAGATATATATCCGTTCCCAAGCCAGTAGTGCTATCAAGGGATGTGATCCATGACGCAAGTAACTTAAAGGGGGAAGGGAAAGAAAGCTAAGAACTTAAGATTGTAATTCACCGTCACCCAATATATAAATAAGATATAAAAAGAGTACACAGGGGGAGGGGTATTAACACTATACAAGGGGATTGACACTGTAGTCTTCTGCTGAAGACTATGGATCCTCGATCTTGGTGCTGATTCCTCGGTGCTTCTTCGTGACCTCACAACGAATTCTTTTGAGACGTCGAGCCTACCCTGGCCACAGGTCAGCCAAAACACAGGTCCACTGGGGGCACCGCCGTGGAGGCCGTCAACCACAAATCCAGCCGGTCTGCTGGCAGGTTCCGGACCCGCAACGCTGGTCAGGCCACTCCACGAACGATATTAGGGTAACGCCCTAGACAGGAGCCTCGTGTGATATCACAAATCACTCTCCTGTCCTCAGTACCCCAGTGGATGATCATCTCCAACAGTCGGTCCCAGGTAAACCTTTCACTGCCACTCCACTGGCAGGCTAACACACCACAGTGTTCTTCCGGGGGGGGGACGACTTCGCAACTGCTGCAGCAAAGCTCAAGGTTCGGAGACGGCTGCCTCGGGTAGACTGACTCAACTCCCATCACAGCAGTCCCAGGTCGACTCTGTAAGCAGACACGTCATCAATAACTGGGACACACTAAGGCACCTCACTTACGGGCTCAGACACAAACGCCCACCTATCCACTCCATAGATGGCGCTGGTGTCTGAGCACCACCTCACCAGAGGTCAGTAGCGGCGGTGTAGAGTGCTGAACGGGACTGGAAACTGGCCCTTGTGGCCAATACTCGCCCGTCCTCGCCAGGTGTCGTCGTCCGATTGGAGGGGGTTTCGGGAGCTGACCCACAGATGGCGCGGTCGTTACTGCTCCGTGCTCGGACGCTGGATCCGGGTTCGTAACACCTCCCCACCAAAGAATTTGGTTTGGGGTTCTATAAAAAGAAACACAAACCAAATTAATACGGCGACACAACTCCAAATGGACTCACGTGCATTATGAACTGGAGTGATGAGGCTGTCTTGTCCACAGAACTGTTCTGAGGAAAAACCCTGGCACAAAGGGAGCTTGAAAATGGCAGACGATGACCTGCCTGACGTAATCTTCCACGTCTCCACTGCGATGTCAAACAGGGGCATCATCTCACACCTCTCTAGTAAGGATCCGTGTAGACATGATCTGGGGTGACTCGACACTTCTCTATGTCGTGGCACCGATGATGGCTGGACACAGACGGCATTTCTGGTGCCGGTCCGGTAGTCCTTCAGGGAGACAGGAACCTGGAATACAGGGGTCTGATAATTCAGAGTGATAGCGACAGTGGATAAGTCAATACTTACTGCATACGCCTCTACTAGGCTTACACCTAGTTTCCACAGGGCTGCTTGCACGTCGCAGATGGCATTCGCTCTGCCACCGTCAGGTCGACCAACGTTCCGTATAACGCTGCATTGAGGCTCAGCTATCACGCGGGGGGTGTCAACCTGTCGGAAACAGTCACTCATATTATCATTTCTCGTACCTCCTGTATCTACCATTACCTTCCAAGTCCCTTCTTCAACTGCAACACTTGCAGTACAAATCTCCAATCCCTGGGACCTCTTCGCGATGTTCAAGGGAGCCATCATCCTTCGGTCGTCCACTGATCCTTACCGAGAACACTGGGAACACATACGAGCATCAAACAAAATATCGCTAAGAAACATGGGGCCAATCGAGGGATAAGCTTCCCGAGCCTTTCATGTCCATAACCGGCTATATCCATTAGCCTGGTTTGGACCAAAGAGGGCACTAGAACCTTTGCACATACCTCACATACCTCCGACGTCTGGGGAATCTCTGGCCGGTTCAGCATACATTGTACTTTGCCAGACTGTAAGTACACAGGTGCCTTCACTCCAGACTCTTCGGTATCCGTGGGTGCTCGCACACAAGGCCTCTCTTCTTGCTCGGGTACTTCTGCCATCGTAACCTCATGTTCCTTGTCGAGAGAATTAGGAGACACTGTTAGAATACTGTCGATCTGCGGATGAGAGGACAAATTAGACATGTTCAAATCCGGGTCTGTCTCTACCTGGACATTACCATGGCCCGTCGTTACCTCAGACCTTGCTGTTCTGGCTGACTCGTCCGCTATCTTGGGATGATTGGTGCTCCAATCGGTCACCAAGTCGTTATCTAGTACCACGTCAATCCCAGCCACAGGGAGGGTATCGACTACTGCCAACTCACATGTGCCGCTGAAATAAGGCGAATCAAGATGTACTGGCACTAAGGGGGCGATGTACTGCATCCTAGGAAACCCAACCAGGACAACCTCTGGTCTCCCAACCACACTTACTCCCTCGGGTAACGAGCTCTTCACGATCAGGGACTGGCTGCTCCACTATCTCTGAGCACTACAACTGATCTACCAGTATGATCACTCGATACATACCCGCTTGAAGTGTGAGGGGAAAACAATCTGGGTTCTTCCTGCGTCGTCGTCGACTGGCTTCCTGCTGGTGATATTACACAGCTCATCATCATCACCTCCCTACGTGCGCTGCCACCTCTTCTGCCTCGGCACCTAGCAGCTATATGCCCTTTCTGCCCACAAGTCCAGCACACCATATTCCTCCTCGGGCTCCGGTGTTTCGGACTGCTAGGACTTGTTCTTCGGGGGCTACTTGGGGGCGTCTTCTTAGCACTTTGTGGGATGGGTTTTTCCTCTTCTTCATGAGGTCTGTCAACCGGCGTTGGTAATGCCTTGGGACGTACTTTGCAGACGGCCTATGAGTCAGGATGTACTCTTCAGCCATGGTGGCTGCTGCACTCAAGGTCTCTACCTGCTGTTCCTCTAAGTACGTCTTCAGGTCTACAGACAAACAATCCTTGAAGTCCTCGAGCAGAATCAGCTGCTCGAGGTCTTCCTTGGTCTCCACCTTCCGAGAGGCACACCATTCCTGGAAAAGTCGCTCCTTGAGCGTGGCGAATTCGGTGAAAGTGTGCTCTGAGGTCTTCTTCAGGTTTCGAAACTTCTATCTATATGCCTCAGGTACCAATTGGTACGCCATGAGCACAACCTTCTTCACCTTGTCGTAATCGCCGGAGTCAAGGGATAACGTAGAGTAGGCGATTTGGGCCTTCCCAGTCAAGACTGACTGTATCATGATGGCCCAATTCTCCCTTGGCCACTCCAAAGAGGCAGCGACTTTCTCGAAGGCTGCAAAGAACTTCGAGACTTCCCTCTCATTGAATTTGGGGACCATTTTGATATTTCTTACCGGATCGAAACCGCTGGTGCCCGTTGTTGGCCTCCAACCACCGCCTAATCGCAATACTTCTAGTTCATGTTGTCTCTGTCTTTCGTTTTCCTCTCTCTCTCGCTGTTTTCTTTCTCGTTTCTCTTCTCTCTCTCGCTTTTCTCTTTCTCGTTTCTCTTCTCTCTCTCGTTCTTCTCTTTCTCTTTCTCGTTCTTCTCTCTCTCGTTTCTCTTCTCTTTCTCGTTCTTCTCTCTCTCGTCTCTCTTCTCTTTCTCGTTCTTCTCTCTCTCTTTCTCGTCTCTCTTCTCTTTCTCGTTCTTCTCTTTCTCGTTTCTCTTCTCTTTCTCGTTCTTCTTTCCTTTCTTCCAATTCTAAACGCCTCATCGCCATTTCCTTATCTTTCATCTCCATCTCTTTATCTTTTAATTCTCGTTCTAATTCTAACTTCTTCCACTCTATCTCGCGATTGATCTCTAGGGCACGCATTTTGACTGTTAGGAAGCTGATATTAAGCTCACCTGCATCACTGTCAATGTCACTGCCCTTATCTTCCTTTTCTGTGGAAGCTATTTCCTCACCTTCCCTTGTACTAGGAGTCTCGCCTTCCTGTTTCTCTTCTGCCTTCAGGTGCCGGTGAACCTTGGACAAGATCTCCACACGGGAATCACTGGCACGGATCTTGATCTCCAGGTAGGCGCTCACTAGTACAAGCTCTGGTTTGCTCAGATATTTTAATCTGGCAAGACAGTCCACTCTGTTCAGAAAAGCCTGAACATCGTCCAGATCATCGATGGTAGCTTTTTCTGCCATTATCACAGATGGAACACTCAACTAGCACTTAACACACCGCTTTCACGTTAGCACTTCACGCACCGAGCACTGTCCTACGTCAATATTGCACTTTATCGCACCAAACACTGCACTTGCCAATATTGCACGTAATCACTTCGGGCACCGCACTACACAATATCGCACTTAATCACAGCGACCCCTTCGCTCTACAATATTGCACTGAATCACTGAGCACTGCACTACTCAATATTGCACTTAATCGCTTAATCACAGCGAGCACCGCACTGCACAATATTGCACTTAGTCACTCTTGAGCACCGCACAGGACGTATAACGTCACAATCGTCACACAGGGTGAATTATATACAGAGATTACGCCACTTCACCACCCCTGTCAAACATACTTAACAAGGGGACGGATCCCGCTGGGGATGCCAATTATGTTACGGCCCTCTCGGGACGCAACGGGGTTCTTACTCTGATGTTGTTAGAGGCAGATATATATCCGTTCCCAAGCCAGTAGTGGCTATCAAGGGATGTGATCCGTGACGCAAGTAACTTAAAGGGGGAAGGGAAAGAAAGCTAAGAACTTAAGATTGTAATTCACCGTCACCCAATATATAAATAAGATATAAAAAGAGTACACAGGGGGAGGGGTATTAACACTATACAAGGGGATTGACACTGTAGTCTTCTGCTGAAGACTATGGATCCTCGATCTTGGTGCTGATTCCTCGGTGCTTCTTCGTTGCCTCACAACGAATTCTTCTGAGACGTCGAGCCTACCCTGGCCACAGGTCAGCCAAAACACAGGTCCACTGGGGGCACCGCCGTGGAGGCCGTCAACCACAAATCCAGCCGGTCTGCTGGCAGGTTCCGGACCCGCAACGCTGGTCAGGCCACTCCACGAACGATATTAGGGTAACGCCCTAGACAGGAGCCTCGTGTGATATCACAAATCACTCTCCTGTCCTCAGTACCCCAGTGGATGATCGTCTCCAACAGTCGGTCCCGGGTAAACCTTTCACTGCCACTCCACTGGCTGGCTAACACACCACAGTGTTCTTCCGGGGGGGGGGGGGGGGACGACTTCGCAACTGCTGCAGCAAAGCTCAAGGTTCGGAGACGGCTGCCTCGGGTAGACTGACTCAACTCCCATCACAGCAGTCCCAGGTCGACTCTGTAAGCAGACACGTCATCAATAACTGGGACACACTAAGGCACCTCACTTACGGGCTCAGACACAAACGCCCACCTATCCACTCCATAGATGGCGCTGGTGTCTGAGCACCACCTCACCAGAGGTCAGCAGCGGCGGTGTAGAGTGCTGAACGGGACTGGAAACTGGCCCTTGTGGCCAATACTCGCCCGTCCTCGCCAGGTGTCGTCGTCCGATTGGAGGGGGTTTCGGGAGCTGACCCACAGATGGCGCGGTCGTTACTGCTCCGTGCTCGGACGCTGGATCCGGGTTCGTAACAGAGTGTGTCTGTGTACTCACTTAGTTGTGCTTGCGCAGGTTGAGTTTTATCTCTTTGATCCCGCACCCAACTACTTGGTCTGGACGGTAGAGCGACGGTCTTGCTTCATGCAGGTTGTGCGTTGAATCCCCGTGAATTATATTAATGTAGAAGAATATGTTGAATATATTTATGTAGAAAATTATTTAGATAACATTTTATTAATAGAGAAAACATCATACAGACTCTCACATGCTAAGATAGGGGGAGAGAGAGAGAGAGA
>NC_091210.1:24545221-24602721 GCF_040958095.1 Procambarus clarkii | reverse complement strand
CCAAAGATTGTTTATCTTCACATGTGGTTTATGCAAGTATAGGCTTATAAGCTGGACACGAGTTCTCTCACATTGACAGTGGCTTGACGAAAAATGCAGACTGACCCCTCACTCATCTGGTGCCTTCGGGAGGTAGAGATGTTTGAGATATATATCTCGAACTATCTACTTCTTTTGTAAGGTCTGATGGCGTAGTGGGTTAAAGCATACTAGTTATGCCAGCTACTGGAAGGTAGTTGTGCTTTCTGGGTTCGAGTCCCACTGGTGGGTGTTGTCCAAAGATTGTTTATCTTCACTTGTGGTTTATGCAAGTATAGGCTTATAAGCTGGACACGAGTTCTCTCACATTGACAGTGGCTTGACGAAAAATGCAGACTGACCCCTCACTCATCTGGTGCCTTCGGGAGGTAGAGATGTTTGAGATATATATCTCGAACTATCTACTTCTTTTGTAAGGTCTGATGGCGTAGTGGGTTAAAGCATACTAGTTATGCCAGCTACTGGAAGGTAGTTGTGCTTTCTGGGTTCGAGTCCCACTGGTGGGTATTGTCCAAAGATTGTTTATCTTCACTTGTGGTTTATGCAAGTATAGGCTTATAAGCTGGACACGAGTTCTCTCACATTGACAGTGGCTTGACGAAAAATGCAGACTGACCCCTCACTCATCTGGTGCCTTCGGGAGGTAGAGATGTTTGAGATATATATCTCGAACTATCTACTTCTTTTGTAAGGTCTGATGGCGTAGTGGGTTAAAGCATACTAGTTATGCCAGCTACTGGAAGGTAGTTGTGCTTTCTGGGTTCGAGTCCCACTGGTGGGTGTTGTCCAAAGATTGTTTATCTTCACTTGTGGTTTATGCAAGTATAGGCTTATATATATATATATATATATATATATATATATATATATATATATATATATATATATATATATATATATATATATATATATATATATAACTGAAAACTCACATCCCAGAAATGACTCGAACCCATACTGACAGGTGCAACGCTACAGGTATGTACAGGACGCCTTAATCCACTTGACCATCACGACTGGACTAAGGAAGTGATAGCCGAAGCTATTTGAACCACTTCCCCACCGGCACTCGGATGGTAATCTTGGGCATAGCATTTCATCAAATTACCTCATTCTTTTGGGCACACGTGAGGAACACAAATGCGAACAAGCCTGAATGGGCCCCAGGATTATATGCAACTTAAAACTCACACCCCAGAAGTGACTTGAACCCATACTGACAGGAGCACTCTTCTGGCGTACAGGATACCTTAACCACTTGACCAACACGACCGGACAAAAGAGGATGGTAGCCGAGGCTATTTTCATTCCACCGCCAGCATGGTATTTTATCAAATCTCCTCATTCTTTGGGGCACATGTGAGGAACACAAATGCGAACAAGCCTGAATGGTCCCCGGGACCATATGCAACTGAAAACTCACACCCCAGAAGTGACTTGAACCCATACTGCCAGGAACACTCTGCTGGCGTACAGGATCCCTTAACAGCTTGACCAACACAACCAAACAAAAGAGGATGATAGCCGAGGCTATTTCCATCTCCCCACCAGCACTCGGTTGGTAATCTTGGGCTAAATTATGTATAGAGAATAAACGGGAGACCACCTGTGAGCCAGTGCACGAGGCTTTGTGTACATGCGTGTATGAGGAAAAAAAATAGTGAACGGTATATCGCGGAACAGTGAAGTCGAACGGGTATCACAACAACATATAAGTTGGAAGTGAAGGAAAATCGTGCATAGAATATTATAAATATAGAATACTAGAAATATAGAATAGTGACAAGAGGCGGCATCAGCTAGGCTGTATTTCCACAAGCCACGAGGCCTACCCCAGGGCACGTCCCACAGGGATAAAATGCGGAAAATATATAGTGTAATATGTAAATGTGAATCTAGGAATTAGTAATAAAGTGAGTGAGTACCATTGCAAGCCGGAACTTAGGTGGAAAATTCCTTGTAAGAATACAAGCAAAGAATAAATCAGTGTTATAAATCGAGTAACTGGAAACTGGTGACTTCAACCTGGGACAACAAGAGGTCACCTGTACCGACCGGGGACCAGCTTCGCTGCCCTACGCTAAGTACCTGCCATAAAGTTTGAACAAAATAACATATATAATATTACAAATATATGGTATACATATAATATTATAAATATTGAATATATAAATTTATACATATAATTTTATAAAGAGTTAAAAGGACTGACATCAACAAGTGATCCATACAGTGAACCACAAATACAACACAATACCTCCGACAATGGAGAGGTGTGGCGAGTGTTCGGGAGTACTGGGAAAACGTAATGTAGGCGTCAAGTGTTGCATCTGTAACATAAGATTTCACCTGGCCTGTACAGAATTATCTCCAGGATGCACAAAAAGGCAAGGAATTTACTGGGTTTGCAAAGATGACAGATTAATGTTAGAGAACATAACTAAACTGATGAAAAACATTTCCGAGTCACAGAGATTATTATTCACAGACAGGCTACCAGTGATATATGCGGACTGGGAAAAGACAACATTGGATAACGACCAAAACTCAGGAACAGATAGTTTAGAGAACCGCATCAGTAGTGTGGAGGAAGAGGGTATTGTGGTACAAAATAACATCAATATTGCAAAGTCAGGTAATATAAACGATGAGAGCAACAGTGAGACAGAGTGCATAAATGAAGGAATTGGAACGAAAAACGGAGATGGCTCCAATAAAGAAGTAGACAAGACAGACACAGATATAAATACCTTGAAAAACGCAAAACCGGGACACATTTGCAAATTCTACGCTAAAGGAATATACAAACATGGAAAATTAGGAGCAAAATGCCATTTTCGGCATCCTTGAAAATGCAGGAACATGTTGGCGAGGGGTACATGCCGTTTTGGAACAGGGTGTAGATACTTCCACCTTAAATTATGTCAATTTTCAATTAGGGACAAAAAATGCTGCAATCTTCAGTGTCCGGAATTCCACGTGAGAGGTACACAGCGTTATTGACGGGAAGATCAATGTGACACTACTGGAAATTTTTTAGAGGAAGGCAGAAACAGAGTAGTAAATATAAGAGAGAGGAACAGTGAGATGGAACCACTACAGGATTACAGAGGGGAAGGGAGATACCCACAAGACTGGAATACAAATTATCAACAAGCACACAGGTATTACACCACACAACACCCGTCCTACTACCCAAACTGGACGAATCACTTCCAAAACAACACACCCTGGACGCAAACGCAGTGGCCTCCTTACCAGAGCCTCAGATATTAACACCAAGTAAGGCACCCAGCACTTCCACTAACACGATAACATCATTTATATTTGCCAACATCCAGGGTATAAAAACACGCAAATCCAACAAAGGTTACTTTATAGATGGTCTCCTTCATGAGGCAAATGCAGTGTTTGCAGCCTAACAGAAACCCACACAAAGGACTACCATGATGGTGAAATATGGATCTCAGAGTACAATCTTTTCAGATATGATAGGAAACACCGGCTTCAGGGTGGGGTCAGCCTCTACATCAAGACACACTCATCTGTACTGAGCTGCTAAACACCTCAAATGATATGGTGGAAGTGCTGATAATCAAAATAGAGATTCTAAATGTAGTTATTGGCCTTGTATATAAGTCACCGGAGGCAAACCCTCAGCAGTTTAAAGACCAACTAATGAAAATAGAACACTGCTTGGAAAACCTCACAAATTCACCTCAGAACATCATCCTGCTTGGGGACTTCAACCTACGGCACCTAAAATGGAAGCACCTGGCTAATACAGTAATATCAGAAAGAATACCAGGAAGTAGCCTAAATGAACAGGCACATGCAAATGACCTGCTACGGATGTGCGACAGGTTTGCCTTAAACCAGCAAATAGTAGAACCAACTAGGAAGGAGAACACGCTGGACCTTATTTTCACTAATAATGATGAATTGATCAGGAACATAATGATTACAAATACCTGTTACTCAGATCACAACTTAATTGAAGTTATGACAACCACGGGGAATAGACCTTCAAAACCAGTCCAGATTCCCGGTAGAGGAGATTTCAGTGAATTCAACTTCAATAATAAACAGATAAACTGGGAGCAAATAAAACAGGACTTCACAGAAATAAACTGGGAAGAACAGCTAGAAAATGCAAACCTGAACCAGTGCCTGGAATAAATAAGCTCAGTAGCACTAGAAATAAGTTCAAACCGCATATCCCTAAGAAAAAAAGTGAAAGAGATGCTGATTAGAACGGGAACGTCGTTCTCTATATAGGCGAAGAAAACGAATCGTGGAACAACTTGAGAGTCGCACCCTATTTCAAGAACGGCGAAGAAGGTTAGGTAGAGAAATAGAAACAATTGAACTCAAGCTACAAGAATCATACAAAACTCAGGAGAGGCAAGGAGAGCAAAAGGCCATCAGTGAAATAGAGAGAAATCCGAAATATTTTTTCTCCTATGCAAAATCAAGATCAAAAACCACATCTAGTATCGGGCCCCTGCGAAAGGGAGATGGAACTTTCACCGATGACAACAAAGAAATGAGCGAGCTACTGAGGAAGCAGTACGACTCTGTTTTCAGCGAGCCATTAAACGCACTAAAGATTGATAACCCAGATGAATTTTTCATGGACATGATACCAACATCAAATCATATATCAGACGTCACCCTATCCCCACTTGATTTTGAAGAAGCCATAAACAGTATGCCTATGCACTCTGCACCAAGCCCGGATTCTTGGAACTCCATATTCATCAAGAACTGTAAAAAACCACTATCGCAGGCCCTCCACATTCTGTGGAGACAAAGCCTAGATACTGGCGTTATTCCTGACATACTACAAACAGCAGAGATAGCACCACTTCATAAAGGAGGAAATATGGCAGAGGCAAAAAATTACAGACCGATAGCACTAACATCGCACATCATAAAAAATTTTGAGAGAGTGCTAAGAAATAAGATCACAAAATACATGGAATCACAGCATCTCCATAACCCCGGACAACATGGTTTCAGAAAAGGGCGCTCTTGCTTGTCGCAGTTGCTGGACCACTATGACATGGCATTAGATGCTATGGAAGACAAACAAAACGCTGATGTAATTTACACAGATTTCGCAAAAGCCTTTGATAAATGTGACCATGGTGTTATTGCACATAAAATGCGTTCAAAAGGAATTACCGGAAAAATAGGCAGATGGATCTACAATTTCCTGACCAACAGAACATAATGTGTAATAGTCAACAAAATAAAATCCAGCCCATCAACCGTGAAGAGCTCAGTCCCCCAGGGTACTGTGCTTGCTCCAGTACTTTTTCTCATCCTCATATCGGACATAGACAAGAACACAACCTATAGCACTGTATCATCCTTTGCAGATGACAATAGGATCTTCATGAGAGTAGGCAACATAGAGGACACGGCAAACCTCCAATCAGATGTAGATCAGGTCTTTTTATGGGCTACAGAAAATAATATGGTGTTTAACGAAGATAAGTTCTAGCTCATGCGCTATGGAAAAAATGAAAATATAAAAACGGAAACCACGTACAAAACTCAGGCAAATCATAACATAAAACGAAAAGGCAATGCAAAGGATCTGGGTGTACTCATGTCGGAAGACCTTACCTTCAAAGAACACAATAACGTAGCCGTCACAACTGCAAGAAAATGACAGGTTGGATAACAAGAACTTTTCACACTAGAGATGCTATACCGATGATGATACTTTTCAAAACGCTTGTGCTCTCTAGAGTGGAGTACTGCTGCACAATGACAGCCCCTTTCAAAGCTGGAAAAATTGCTGACCTGGAGAGCGTGCAGAGATCCGTTACTGCTAGAATCCACTCAGTAAAACATCTAAACTATTGGGACCGACTAAAGAGTCTAAATCTATACTCCCTTGAGTGCAGGCGGGAGAGATACATAATAATTTACACGTGGAAAATATCAGAGATGCTGGTCCCAAACCTGCACACAGAAATAACATCACATGAGACCAGAAGACATGGCAGGATGTGCAGAATACCCCCGTTGAAAAGCAGAGGTGCAACAGGTACTCTGAGAGAGAACTCCATCAACATCAGAGGCCCGAGACTGTTCAACACGCTTTCGCTGCACATAAGGGGCATAACTGCCAATCCCCTCACAGTGTTCAAGAGAGAACTGGATAAGCACCTCCAAAGGATACCTGATCAACCAGGTTGTGACTCATATGTCAGTCAGCGAGCAGCCGCGTCCAACAGCCTGGTTGATCAGTCCAGCAACTAGGAGGCCTGGTCGACGACCGGGCCGCGGGGACGCTAAGCCCCGGAAACACCTCAAAGTAACCTCATGGTAAGGTATGGTACTTTATCAAATCACCTCATTCTTTGGGGCACACGTGAGGAACACAAATGCGAACAAGCCTGAATGGTCCCCAGGACTGTATGCAATATAAGGGATCCTGTACGCCAGCAGAGTGCTCCTGGCATTATGGGTTCGAGTCACTTCTTGGGTGTGAGTTTTCAGTTGTATATAGTCCTGGGGGACCATTCAGGCTTGTTCCCATTTGTGTTCCTCATGTGTGCCCCAAAGAATGAGGTGATTTGATAAAATGCTATGCCCAAGATTACTCTCTGGGCATAGCATTCCTCACATGCAGGAATTTCTCATAGCATGCAGTCCTCACTTTGGCTGATGTTAATGCCTAATAATATTTAGAGAAAAAAATGTTGACTGCTTGGATTGTTTCCTGTGGTAAGTGAGAGGGAGGAACACTTATAACAAATCGTATAAAAAATGAAACTTTAATTTGCTTTAAATACAAATAAAAAGAAAGGCAAGTCCCATGGCAATGTACAGTGCAATCAAAAAACAGAGATAAATGCAAGAACACAATATAAAATAAAATAGTGAATACGTAAGACAAAATAGTAAATGGTGCTGAGAATATTGGCCTTAGCTGAGACCTCCCTTAGCATATAGAGCCAGAGAGCTTAGTATGCCAGAATGAGATGTCAACTCTTAGAGCACTAGGATATTCTGAAGTCCACAGCTCGTGTGTGGCTATTTATATGGGGGTGTAGATGGCGCTGGCTTCGAGTACAGTCGTTGATCCACCAATCGGGAAGAGCCCTGCCTTGGAGTGGTAGTTTGGTTGTTGATGACGGTGGCGAGCCGGCAGGAGGGAGTGTGGAGAGTTTAGGGTACGTTTTATCCCCTGGTCAAAACGTTTTGTGCTACTGGTATACATATCTTGAAGTTAGCATCATCTTGTTGTATATATATGAGTATTTTTATGTAGGGAAGAGCAGGCTCAATCTCTCATGAAAGAGATTACCGTCACAACTCTCCCCCGAAGCCTGCTCTTACGGGTTAAGTTACTCCTTCAGATGGTAGAGTGGTATGTGTAGCTGCCTCTACCTCATAGACTCTGGAGAGGACGTCTGCTATTATGTTGTCAGAATCCTTGATGTAGAAGATCTCCAGGTTTAAATTCTGCAGATACAAAGCCCATCGTAGAAGTCGTTGATTGTTGAATTGGGCTTGCTGCAAGAAGCGTAGGGGATTGTGGTCCGAGTAGATGGTGGTAGACCGAGTACCTTGTAGGTAAGATTCAAAGTGCTGTAAGTTCAAGACGATGGAGAGAAGTTCCTTTTCGATAGTGCTGTAGTTCTTTTGGTGTGGCTTGAACTTGTAGCTGTAGTAGCTAA
Organism: Procambarus clarkii; assembly: GCF_040958095.1. Taxonomy (NCBI): domain Eukaryota; kingdom Metazoa; phylum Arthropoda; class Malacostraca; order Decapoda; family Cambaridae; genus Procambarus; species Procambarus clarkii. The sequence continues at coordinate 24,594,982 of NC_091210.1, read as the reverse complement.
CAGGAAGAACCTCCTCGCCTCGTTGTTGCATCAGGACACCCCCGATGCCGGTGCCACTTGGGTCGACATGGAGGATGAAAGGCTTCGTGATATCTGGCGAGGCGAGAATGGGATTAGAACAGAGCAGAGATTTAAGTTGTTCAAAAGCAATGGTTTGCTGAATGGTCCAATGATACCGTTGCTTGGGGCTGGTTAGAGTGATCAATGGTGTCACTACCATACTAAAATTCTTCTCAAACCTATGGTAGTAGGAGGCAAGACCAAGGAAGCGCAGGAGCTGCTTCCTGGTGACAGGCTGTGGGTAATGCTGGATGGCTTGAGTGTGTATGTTTAACGGAGCTATGCTGCCACTCCCTATCACATGACCAAGATAACGCAGTTTACCTTTAGCAAAGGTGGACTTGCCCAAGTTGATGGTGAGGCCGGCTGTCAGGAGCTTGGCGAACAATCGTTGCAGCTGGAGCAGATGTTCGTCCCAGGTGTTACTTGCCACAACGATATCATCCAAGTAGGCGTAGGTGTGATCTAAGCCCTGGATGACGCGGTTGACAGCTCGCTGGAAGGTGGCCGGGGCATTACATAGTCCAAATGGAAGGCGTTCGTATCTGTAAAGGCCAAAAGGAGTGGTGAAGGCAGATATTTCCTTAGCTCGCTCTGTCAAACATACTTGGTAGTATCCCTTGAGTAAGTCTAGTTGAGATAAATACCGAGCATTACCAATGGCGTCAAGGATGTCATCTATTCTAGGTAATGGGTAAGCATCCTTGACAGTCACAAGATTCAATTTCCTGTAGTCGGTACACAGCCTCACTTTACCTTACGGTTTCGACACCAAGATGCAGGGTGAGGCCCAAGGGGACTCACAAGGGGTGGCCAGCCCATGATCCAGGAGGTACTGTACTTCAGCACGCATAACTTCCTTTTTGCTCGGGCTGATTCGGTAGAAAGGTTGACGAATCGGCTGGGTGTCTGGAAGTAGCTGAATGTCGTGCTGAACCACATTACACTCCTGTGGATCATCGCTGAACAACTTCTGATGTTCCTTGAAGATTCTGATGAGAGGAGCACTATTACAGTCCTGCAAATATTTATGAAGATCAGTTAGGATTTCCGAGTTGGAAGGCACTGACTCATTGTTAGTGCTGAAAGGAGAAGCAGGGAAGGTCTCATTGTGGAGGTATGGACCTTGAAATGTGGATAATGATAATAACACAGTGAGGGGAGTACCTTGATACTGCTTCAGGAGGTTGACGTGGCATAACTGGGTGTTCCGCCGCCTATCTGGAGTCTCAAGAACGTAGCTGTGGTTGTTTCTGCACTCCTTGATGCGGTATGGTCCTAAAACTGGTTTTACAATGGAGAACCAGGGATTGGAAAATATGCTAGAACGAAGTCCCCTGGTTGAAATTTCCTAATTTTACTGCGCTGGTCAAAATGAGTCTTCATTTTATCCTGAGCTTTAAACAAATTGGTGTTAGCAAATTTACGCACTCTCTCGAGAATATGCTTCAAGTTTTGAAGAAACTGGGGCACATTCAAAGGGTCACTGGAGGTGGCATCACGTAGAGAGTCTTTAAAAGCTTTGAGAGGAGTACGGCACTTACGTCCGTAGAGCATCTCATAAGGAGATACTCCTAGAGACTCATTTGGGAGACTTCTGAAAATGCACATGATGATGTCAAGTTGTTTATCCCAGTCCTTCATGGTATCATTGCAAAATTTCTTCAGGAGTGATTTAATCGTTTGGTGACTACGTTCAAGAGAACCCTGTGAAGCAGGATGATAGGGGCTGGACAATATCTGAGTGATGTTGAACTCTTCCAGCGTCTTCTTGAAGAGATCACTGGTGAAGTTGGTGCCACAGTCACTTTGAACCTCTCTTGGAAATCCATACTGGGTGAAGATCTTCAATGGTTGTTTCACTACAGTAGCAGCCGTAATGTTCTTTACAGGAACTGCTATGGGGAATCTGGTGGTAGGACACAGGATAGTTAGTATATAGGTGTTGCCAGAGCTGGTCCCGGGTAAAGGACCAACACAGTCTATGATGAGCCTGTGGAAAGGTTCCAAAGGCACTGGGATAGGAGTCAACCGAGCCCTGGGAATAGAGATGTTAGGTTTACCTGCCATCTGACATGTATGACACTGCTGAACATAGATTTTCACATCTTTAACCATACCTGGCCAGTAATAGTCTTGTCTGATGGCGTGATAGGTCATATTAAAACCGTAGTGAGAAAGTGCTCCTTGGGCCAGGTGTAGAATCTCGGGCCGCAGGCTGGTGGGAACAACTAGTTGGTCGACATTGGCCCACTCGTCATCCTCCGTCAGCTTACTGGGTCTGTACCTCCGATAGAGCAATTGGTTCTCTAAGAAGAACCCAGGAATGTTGTCAGATAGAGTCTCGGCCTGGAAGAATAATTGTGTTAATGAAGGATCCTCCGTCTGTAACTTACGGAACTCCAACATAGTACGATTCGGTGGTAGGTTCGGATGGTCTTGAGGGACAGCGGTTGCAGTAGAGTCAGCTGGTTGCGGGCGTGCAGCTTGTGCACGGGTGGTCAACAAAACCGGAGGAGAAACTTCATCTCTTTCTTGAACCTCTACTGGGACATACTTTAAGATGGGGTTGTCCACTACAGAGTCACATACCTGGGGTTTGTCCATGATGATCAGGTTGGACGGTTGCAGATCTTCGGCCAAGTCGTTGCCCAGGAGAAGTTGCACTCCAGACATGGGAAAAGGCTTTTCCCTGATGGCGACTTGGACTTCACCGGTCACGAAAGGACAATCCAGGTGGACTCTGGCGAGTGGATACGGAGTGGTAGCAGTGAGGCCAGTGATAAGGATGGTTTCCCTAGAGTAGGTGATGTTAGGCACAGCCGATATCAATATTATTGACTGAAGAGCCGCTGTGTCCCTCAAGATCTTCACTTTAGAACGTCCCTCCGAATTTGTACGGTTGGCAGAGACAGTTCCAGGGAACAGGTGTTTGCTGAAGAGAGAAAGATCATTAACAGGAACACCAACATTCATCACAGGCTTACCGGACTTAGGAGGAGTCAGTTTGGGTTTAGGAGTATAGTTCAGGACTATTGCTTGTGTATTGAGCTTTCCCAAACTTATTTATGGTCTGTCCATAGAGCTTGCAATACTTACAATACAATTGGGAGCTCGCTTGATCGGTACTCACTTTGTCATAACTATATAAAGAATTCTTACTGGAAGGTGGGTCTGGTGTTAGCCGGTGTATGAGGCTGTAGGTGTCAGCCGACTTCGTACATCTGATGTAGTCGGTTTCTTCTTTGTCTGCTAAATATAAACGGATAGAAGGGGGAGCACGTCTAAAGAATTCCTCAACTAGAATGAGGTTGACGAGTTCTGGAAATGTAGAGACATGTGCTGCTTCCAGCCATTTCATGAAATATCTTTTCTTTGTATTAGCAAATTCTAAAAAGGTGGTGGTACTTGCCTTTAGATAATCATGGAATTTTCGTCTGTAGCTTTCGGTGGAGAGAAGGTAGGCGTCCAAAACTGCTTGGTTCAGGGTCTGGTAGTCATTCTCAGACGCTAAGGTACTGAGAGTAACCGCAGCTCTACCTGTGAGATGCGCTCTGAGAAGGGTAGACCATTGATGATCAGGCCAGCTAAATTTTTTTAGCTAGGGTCTCAAAAGTGGTGAAAAACATCTCTATCTCTGTCTCGACGAATGGTGCCATTAACTTACTTGCATGGGAGACATTAAAACTTACGGGAAGACTAGCGGTAGCTTGTTGGCGCTGAGCATGATGTGTAGTTTCCAAAGTGACTTCTTGTCGGCGATATGCTAGAACACTCTCAGCTTACTGTTTATCGTGCTCACGTTGCATCGCCAGGTGAAGTTTTTCTGCTTCAAGCTCTCCCGCTCACGCTGTAGGGCAGCCTCACATTCCTTTCGTTGTAGAGCTTCTTTCGCCAGGGCCGCCCCGCGTTCCTGTTCTTCCTTCCTTAGGGCAGCCTCACGTTCCCATATCTAGAGAGCTTCTTTTTGTTGTTCCCGCTCGATTTTTGCTAGTTCGAGTTTTAGCTTCATAGCTGCCAGAGCATGTTTATCTGCAATAGAATAGTGTTCGTGAACATCAGAGTCTATGATTCCTTCGTCTAAGATGTAATCCAAGATAAGTTTATGCAAGTCATTTTTGTTGGCTCCATGGGGGAACATCTAGGTGATACTCGTGTGCAAGAGTTTGTAATTCGGTCCTCTTGGCACGACTTAAGTTCCCTACATCACTTGCTGGGTCGTTACGAAATGCTTGGAGACGAAACATGGTGAAAAATAGCAAATAAATGTACAACGAATATATTGGTGATAATGTAAGTGTCAGTAACAGGTTGACGTGGCAACTGGTAACTATCCTGTGGTAATTTAATCGTTAACAATTAACGTTATTATTAGTATGGTAAATTATTAGTCAATCAAAATCGCAGGAAATCTTGTACCTGGTGCTCAATGTAAGGGAATAAGGGCAAGAAAAATCCCACTAAATAAATGAAACCGATAGTTTCTAAAACAAATGAAACTTTTAATTGTTTCAAAAGTGAAAAGGGTAGTCCAAGTATGTAGGGATACCTTGCTGAGTCTCTATGGGACAGAAGCAAGGGTTTTCCTACTTTAATTATATGATACTTACAGAATTAGCATTCCGTGTGCTCTGAAAAAAGAAAGCTAATTCCCTACCTGAGTAAATATCACCATCTCTGACCGACGTATAGGGGTGCGAGTGTCAACTGGTGACAACAACTGCTCTTGAGGTCCCAACTCAACAGCATTCGTCCGTGCTAGAGGAATTATGGCCCTCTGTATCCTTCTGTGGTCGGATTGCAGAAGATAGGGTGCTTTGGCCCGAAGACAAATCAAAGTACTAGGGTACCAAAATGATGATTTGCCGAAATTGAGAAATATCCTGGGGACGAGAATAAGGTGGATACACGAGTAATAACACCGAGAGATGAACAACCAATTAAGAGAGTGACTATGGCCACCAGTCACTACGCAATCCAAAGTCATTCAACACTCGTAATATGCAACACACGGAAAGCAAATACACAGCACCAAAAAATTAAAGTTATGAAAATTAGTGACAAAGCAAAGTGTACAAAACCTAATTCACTTACCACAAATTGAAATGTTAATCTAGAAGCATTACCTGAGTGAGGCTTCCGGACTGGCCCCCATAAAATGTGACGGGAAAGTGTAGATGGTAATGCAGTCCTCACTTTGGCTGATGTTAATTTTTTTTTTTTTTTTTTTTTTTTTTTTGAGATATATACAAGAGTTGTTACATTCTTGTACAGCCACTAGTACGCGTAGCGTTTCGGGCAAGTCCTTAATTCTATGGTCCCTGGAATACGATCCCCTGCCGCGAAGAATCGTTTATGCCTAATCACATTTAGAGAAAAAAAAAGAAAAAAAAATGTTGACTGCTTGGCTAGTTTCCTGTGTTAAGTGAAAGGGAGGAACACGTAAAACAATTTGTATAAAAAATGAAACTTTAATTTACTTTAAACACAAATAAAAAGACAAGTCCCATGGCAATGTTCAGTGCAATAAAAAAACAGATAAATGCAAGAACACAATATAAAATAAAATTGTGAAATACGTAAGACAAAATAGTAAATGGTGCTGAGAATATTGGCCTTGGCTGAGACCTCCCTTAGTATACAGAGCCAGAGAGCTTAGTATGCCAGAGAGAGATGTCAACTCTTAGAGCACTAGGATATTCTGAAGTCCACAGCTCGTGTATGGCTATTTATATGGGGGTGTAGATGGCGCTGGCATCAAGTACAGTCAATGATCCACCAATCGGGATGAGCGCTGGCTTGGAGTGGTAGTTTGGTTGTTGACGACGGTGGCGAGCCGGCAGGAGGGAGTGTGGAGAGTTTAGGGTACGTTTTACCCCTTGGTCAAAACGTTTTGTGCTACTGGTATACGTAGCTTTAAGTTAGCATCTTCTTGTTGTATATATATATATGAGTAACTTTATGTAGGGAAGAGCAGGCTCAATCTCTCTTGAAATAGATTACCGTCACAATTTATATATATATATATATATATATATATATATATATATATATATATATATATATATATATAAGCCTATACTTGCATAAACCACAAGTGAAGATTAACAATCTTTGGACAACACCCACCAGTGGGCCTCGAACCCAGAAAGCACAACTACCTTCCAGTAGCTGCCATAACTAGTACACCTTAACCCACTACACCATCAGACCCTACAAAAGAAGTAGAGACTTCGAGATATATATACACCTCAAATATCTCCACTTCCCGAGGCCACTAGACAAGTGAGAGGTTACTATGCGTTTTTCATCAAGCCACTGTTAATGTGAGAGAACTCATGTCCATGTTATAAGCCTATACTTGCATAAACCAAAAGTGAAGATTAACAATCTTTGGACAACACCCACCAGTGGGCCTCGAACCCAGAAAGCACAACTACCTTCCAGTAGCTGCCATGACTAGTACGCCTTAACTAGCCTTAATCAGCAAATTTGCAATTTACTACTCATACCTAAATCTAAATAATTTTTATATATTATAAACAATAGAGGTCCCAAGACAGAGCCTTAAGGCACTCCACTTAAAACATTTTCCCACTCTGACTTAACACCATTTATACTAACTAACTCCGTTTCCTTTAGCATAGCTATGCAATAATCAAACTTAATATAGAAACCCCCAATATCATGAGCCTCTATCTTTTACATCAGTCTTTCATTGTGGCCCTAAGAACTTCTAATTCATTTGCCGTATTGGAGGACGAGTGCTGTGGTGAGACTGCAGATCACGCGAAAGGAAAACCAATGAAAAGCAACGTAGTGCAGGCCCCTCAGAAAGCAAAGGAAGTAGATAAGCAAACTTTAGTTGTGGGAGATTCCCATATACGGTATTTGGATAGAACGTTTTGTGCTAGAGATAGGGGGAACAGGTTAAGGGTTTGCTATCCCCGAGCTGGTATTGGTGATATTATAAACAACATGAATGATATTATGGCTGGAAATGGGAACAATCCCGTTATTTGCATTAGTGCGGGAGGAAATGATGTTGGTCGAGTTAGGAGTGAGGAACTGATTCAGAGGTATAAAACAGCCATTGAATTAGTTAGAAGCAAGGGAGGAATCCCGATCATATGTGGCATTCTTCCAATAAAGGGAGTGGGAAATGAATGGATGTCGAGGGCGCTTGGTGTCAATTGCCGGCTGGAAAGATATTGCAAATCAAATGCAATATCTTTCATAGACAACTGGGAACACTTCTATGGAAGAAATGAAATGTATGCTCGGGATGGGGTGCATCTATCGAGGGCTGGGGTTGTTGCTGTTGCGAACTCTTTGGAACCAGTGGTTAGAGGCGTTTGTTTGGGTTTAAACTGTTAGTAGATAGTGGTATGGGAATTGATTTGGAGGAAGGTAGTAATAAAAGTATGTGTTTGTGGGAGAAAAGAATTGGCAAAATGATCAGGGAAAGAGAAAGTGTCTCAAGATAACAATTCACTTAGGGTATATTATAATAACACTAGAAGTCTAAGAAATAAAATAAACGTTTTAAATGCTCTTGTCTGCACAGAAAACAAAAATATTATTGCACTTACTGAAACGTGGATGACTGTAGAAAATAGAGAGTTATTAGCTGAATATCAAATAAATGGATATCAACTATTTCAAACAGATAGATATATTAGACGAGGAGGGGGAGTAACCATATATGTTAGGGACAATTTGAAATGTAGTCTCAAAGAGGGAATCAAAACTGAGCCACACACAGAAACTATTTGGATAGAATTAAACGAAAAAACTAATAATATTATAATAGGAGTTATATATAGGCCACCAAATTTAGACAGAATGGAAGCAAAGCATCTATGGGATGAAATATCTAGAGCATCTAGACCTAACAGTTTTTATGTCATGGGTGACTTTAATTTTAGTGGAATAAACTGGTTGAACAAAACAGGGAATAATGAAGCAGGAGACATCTGCTTCATTATTCCTAGAATTAATTGACAATTGCTTTCTTACGCAACACATTAAGGAACCAGTGAAGGAAAATAATATTTTAGATTTAGTGTTAACTAACAGGGAAACACAAATTAAGGACATCGAAATAGGGAGTGAGCTAGGGAATAGTGATCATAAAGAAATCAGATTTAGCATTGAATGAAATCGCTCTGTAGGAAAAATTTCTGCTAAAGTGCCTCATTTTCGAAAAGCTGATTTCAATAGCCTAAGAAATTTTTTGGGTCAAATAGATTGGAAAGTCTTGGGTATGGGCCGGTCTTGGAGCTTGACGTGAACCCAGCGAAAGGTAACGTAGAAGGGGTTTTCAATGTGGATTCAAAATACAACCTATTTAAAAATATTCTAAGCAAAGCCCAGGAATGTAGTACACCATATAAATTGGATAGATCGAATACTATTGATCCAAAGTGGATAACAAATGATCTGAAGAACCGTATAAGTAAAAAGAGAGCGGGGTACAAAAGGATTAAGAATGGGGAAACAGTTTAAAACAGGAATTCGTACAACTGGTTAGAAATACTAAAAAAGGAGATAAGGAAAGCAAAAAGAAACTATGAAGTTCGCAGAGCAGAACAAGCAAAAACAAATACTAAAGGGTTTTTCCAGTTATACCGAACAAAGATCAGGGAAAGGATAGGTCCATTAAAAACTGAGACTGGTCAAATAACAGATAGTGATGAAGAGATGAGTAGAATTTTTAATAAATATTTTATATCTGTATTTACTAAAGAGGAACTTAACAATATGCCTTCAGCCGAACAAGTTTATTTTGGGTGGGGACGAGGACAGGTTGACTAGTTTACCAGATACCAGGGAGGATGTTCTTAAACAAATAGTAAAACTCAAACCAAACAAATCCCCAGGGCCGGATGAAGTGTTTGCCAGGGTGCTTAAAGAATGCAAAGAGGAGCTTTGCGATCCACTGTCTATCATATTTAATAAATCAATAAAGACAGGCAGAGTGCCAGAGTTATGGAAAGTTGCTAATGTGAAACCAGTTTTAATAAAGGAGATAGATCACTTACGTCAAACTATCGACCAATTTGCCTAACGTTTATTGTGGGAAAGTTACTCGAATCGATAATTGCAAATAAAATTCGTCTTTATCTTCAAAAAACATAAATTAATAATTGAGTCGCAGCATGATTTTATAAATGGCCGTTCATGTTTAACAAATTTGTTATCTTTTTAGATTTAGTGTTAACTAACAAGGAAACACAAATTAATGACATCGAAATAGGGAGTGAGCTAGGGAACAGTGATCACAAAGAAATCAGATTTAGCATAGAATGGAATATACCTGTAGGAGAAAATTCTGTTAAAGTGCCAGATTTTTGTAAAGCTGATTTTAATAGCCTAAGAAATTTTTTGAGTCAAATTGATTGGAAAGTCTTTGGTATGGGGTGTGGGCCGGTCTTGGAGCGAGACATGCACCTAGCGATAGGTGACTTAAATGGGGATTTCGATGTGGATTCAATATATAACTTATTTAAGAATATTCTAAACAAAGCACAGGAACGTAGTATACCATACAAATTGAATAGATCGAACACTAATGACCCAAAGTGGATAACAAAGAATTTGAAGAACCTTATAGGTAAAAAGAGAGCTTGGTATAAAAGGATAAAAAATGGGGAGGCCACTTTAGAACAGGAATTCGTACAACTGGTTAGAAATGTTAAAAAAGAGATAAGGAAAGCAAAAAGAAGCTATGAAGTTCGCATAGCAGGGCAAGCAAAGACAAATCCTATAGGTTTTTTTCAGTTATATCGTACTAAGACTAGGGAAAGGATAGGTCCATTAAAAACTGAGACAGGGCAAATAACAGATAGTGATGAAGAGATGAGTAGTATTTTTAATAAATATTTTGTATCTGTATTTACTAAAGAGGAACTTAACAATATGCCTTCAGCCGAACAAGTCTATGTGGGTGGGGACGAGGATAAGAACATAAGAACATAAGAACAAAGGTAACTGCAGAAGGCCTATTGGCCCATACGAGGCAGCTCCTATTCTATAACCACCCAATCCCACTCATATACTTGTCCAACCCGTGCTTGAAACAATCGAGGGACCCCACCTCCACAATGTTACGCGGCAATTGGTTCCACAAATCAACAACCCTGTTACTGAACCAGTATTTACCCAAGTCTTTCCTAAATCTAAACTTATCCAATTTATATCCATTGTTTCGTGTTCTGTCCTGTGTTGATACTTTTAATACCTTATTAATATCCCCCCGGTTATGTCCATTCATCCACTTGTAAACCTCTATCATGTCACCCCTAACTCTTCGCCTTTCCAGTGAATGCAACTTAAGCTTTGTTAATCTTTCTTCATATGAAAGATTTCTAATTTGGGGAATTAACTTAGTCATCCTACGCTGGACACGTTCAAGTGAATTTATATCCATTCTATAATATGGCGACCAAAACTGAACTGCATAATCTAAATGGGGCCTAACTAGAGCAAGATATAGCTTGAGAACCACACCAGGTGTCTTGTTACTAACGCTGCGATTAATAAATCCAAGTGTCCGATTTGCCTTATTACGAACATTTATGCATTGATCCTTTTGTTTTAAATTCTTACTAATCATAACTCCCAGATCCCTTTCGCAATCCGACTTCGCAATCACAACACCATCTAGCTCGTATCTTGTAACTCTATCATCATTACCTAACCTCAGAACTTTACATTTATCAGCATTAAACTGCATCTGCCAATCCTTTGACCATTTCAAAACCCTATCTAGATCAACTTGAAGTGATAGTGAGTCCTCCACCGAATTAATTACCCTACCGATTTTCGTATCATCGGCAAATTTGCAAATGTTGCTACTCAAACCTGAATCTAAATCATTTATATATATTATAAACAACAGAGGTCCCAGGACAGAGCCTTGAGGCACTCCACTTACAACATTTTCCCACTCTGACTTGATTCCATTTATACTAACTCTCTGTTTCCTTTGGTATAGCCATGCCCTAATCCAGCTTAATATAGCACCCCCAATACCATGAGACTCTATTTTTTTAATCAGTCTTTCATGTGGCACTGTATCAAAAGCTTTGCTAAAGTCAAGGTATACAACATCGCAATCCTTACCACTATCAACTGCCTCAACAATGCTAGAATAAAAAGATAACAAATTTGTTAAACATGAACGGCCATTTATAAAACCATGTTGCGACTCAATTATTAATTTATGTTTTTCAAGATGAAGACGAATTTTATTTGCTATTATAGATTCGAGTAACTTTCCCACAATAGACGTTAGGCTAATTGGTCGATAGTTAGACGCAAGTGATCTATCTCCTTTCTTAAAAACTGGTATCATATTAGCAACTTTCCAAAACTCTGGCACTCTGCCTGACTCTATTGATTTATTAAATATGGTTGACAGTGGGTCACAAAGCTCCTCTTTGCATTCTTTAAGCACCCTAGCAAACACTTCATCCGGCCCTGGGGATTTGTTTGGTTTGAGTTTTACTATTTGTTTAAGAACATCCTCCCTGGTAACTGCTAAACTCGTCAACCTGTCCTCGTCCCCACCCACATAGACTTGTTCGGCTGAAGGCATATTGTTAAGTTCCTCTTTAGTAAATACAGATACAAAATATTTATTAAAAATACTACTCATCTCTTCATCACTATCTGTTATTTGACCTGTCTCAGTTTTTAATGGACCTATCCTTTCCCTAGTCTTAGTACGATATAACTGAAAAAACCCTTTAGGATTTGTCTTTGCTTGCCCTGCTATGCGAACTTCATAGTTTCTTTTTGCTTTCCTTATCTCTTTTTTAACATTTCTAACCAGTTGTACGAATTCCTGTTCTAAAGTGACCTCCCCATTTTTAATCCTTTTGTACCAAGCTCTCTTTTTACCTATAAGGTTCTTCAAATTCTTTGTTATCCACTTTGGGTCATTAGTATACGATCTATTCAATTTGTATGGTATACTACGTTCCTGTGCTTTGTTTAGAATATTCTTAAATAAGTTATATATTGAATCCACATCGAAATCCCCATTTAAGTCACCTATCGCTGGGTTCATGTCTCGCTCCAAGACCGGCCCACACCCCATACCCAAGCCTTTCCAATCAATTTGACCCAAAAAATTTCTTAGGCTATTAAAATCAGCTTTTCGAAAATCTGGCACTTTAACAGAATTTTCTCCTACTGGTCTATTCCATTCTATGCTAAATCTGATTTCTTTGTGATCACTGCTCCCTAGCTCACTCCCTATTTCGATGTCATTAATTTGCGTTTCCCTGTTAGTTAACACTAAATCTAAAATATTATTTTCCCGTGTTGGTTCCTTAATGTGTTGCGTAAGAAAGCAATCGTCAATTAATTCTAGAAAATCTTCTGCTTCACTATTCCCTGTTTTGTTCAACCAGTTTATTCCGCTAAAATTAAAGTCACCCATGACATAAATACTGTTAGATCTAGATGCTCTAGATATTTCATCCCATAGATGCTTTGCTTCCATTCTGTCTAAATTTGGTGGCCTATATATTACTCCTATTATAATATTATTAGCTTTTTCGTTTAATTCAATCCAAATAGTTTCTGTGTGTGGCTCTGTTTTGATTCCCTCTTTGAGACTACATTTCAAATTGTCCCTAACATATATGGCTACTCCACCTCCTCGTCTAATATATCTATCTGTGTGAAATAGTTTAAATCCATATATTTGATATTCAGCTAATAGTTCTCTATTTTCTACATTCATCCACGTTTCGGTAAGTGCAATAATATCTATTTTTTCTGTGCAGACAAGAGCATTTAATTCGTTAATTTTATTTCTTAGACTTCTACTGTTAGTGTAATATACCCTAAGTGAATTGTTATTTTGCGGACCTTCTCTTTCCCTGATCGTTTTGCCAATTCCTTTCTCCCACAAACACATACTTTTATTACCTCCTTCCTCCAAATCAATTCCCATACCTCTATCTACTAACAGTTTAAACCCAAACAAACACCTCTAACCACTTCCTCCAACGAGTTCGCAACAGCAACAACCCCAGCTCTCGATAGATGCACCCCATCACGAGCATACATTTCATTTCTTCCATAGAAGTGTTCCCAGTTGTCTATGAAAGATATTGCATTTGATTTGCAATATCTTTCCAGCCGGCAATTGACACCAAGTGCCCTCGATATCCATTCATTTCCCACTCCTTTTCTTGGAAGAATGCCACATATGATCGGGATTCCTCCCTTGCTCCTAACTAACTCTATGGCTGTTTTATACCTCTGAATCAGTTCCTCACTCCTGACTCGACCAACATCATTTCCTCCCACGCTAATGCAAATAATGGGATTGTTCCCATTACCAGCCATAATATCATTCATGTTGTTTATAATATCACCAATGCCAGCTCCGGGATAGCAAACCCTTAACCTGTTCCCCCTATCTCTAGCACAAAACGTTCTATCCAAATACCTTATCTGGGAATCTCCCACAACTAATGTTTGCTTAGGTACTTCCTTTACTTTCTGAGGGGCCTGCGCTTCCTTTCTCTTTGTTGCTTTCCCTTTTGCGCGATCCACAGTCTCTCCACAGCACTCGTCCTCCAAAACGTCAAATGAATTTGAAGTTGCTATGGCGTTTGAAGGCGGCTTTATCAAAGTCTTCTTAAGGCCCCTGTCTTTCGCAACTCTCCAAGACGAGGTCCCTTTACTGCTGGTCTCCTCCTTCGTTACTTCTCGTTGTTTTTTAAGCTGACGCACCTCCTCCCGCAGAGAGTCCAACTCTGTCCTCAGGGCTCCCACTAGAGTCACCAGGTCCTTCACTACAACTTCCATATTGCTATGATAGGTTGAAGAGTTTTGCAGTTACCAGGGAGGATGTTCTTAAACAAATATTAAAACTCAAACCAAACAAATCCCCAGGGCCCGATGAAGTGTTTGCCAGGGTGCTTAAAGAATGCAAAGAGGAGCTTTGTGACCCACTGTCAACCATATTTAATAAATCAATAGAGTCAGGCAGAGTGCCATAGTTTTGGAAAGTTGCTAATGTGATACCAGTTTTTTAGAAAGGAGATAGATCACTTGCGTCTAACTATCGACCAATTAGCCTAACGTCTATTGTGGGAAAGTTTCTCGAATCTATAATAGCAAATAAAATTCGTCTTCATCTTGAAAAACATAAATTAATAATTGAGTCGCAACATGGTTCTATAAATGGCCGTTCATGTTTAACAAATTTGTTATCTTTTTATTCAAGCATTGTTGAGGCAGTTGATAGTGGTAAGGATTGCGATGTTGTGTACCTTGACTTTAGCAAAGCTTTTGATACAGTGCCACATGAAAGACTGATTAAAAAGTTAGAGTCTCATGGTATTGGGGGTGCTATATTAAGCTGGATTAGGGCATGGCTATACCAAAGGAAACCGAGAGTTAGTATAAATGGAGTCAAGTCAGAGTGGGAAAATGTTGTAAGTGGGGTGCCTCAGGGCTCTGTCCTGGGACCTCTGTTGTTTATAATATATATAAATGATTTAGATTCAGGTTTGAGTAGCAACATTTGCAAATTTGCCGATGATACGAAAATCGGTAGGGAAATTAATTCGGAGGAGGACTCACTATCATTTCAAGTTGATCTAGATAGGGTTTTGAAATGGTCGAAGGATTGGCAGATGCAGTTTAATGCTGATAAATGTAAAGTTCTGAAGCTAGGTAATTATGATAGGGTTACAAGATACAAGCTAGATGGTGTTGAGATTGCGAAGTCGAATTGCGAAAGGGATCTGGGAGTTATGATTAGTAAGAATTTAAAACAAAAGGATCAATGCATAAATGTTCGTAATAAGGCAAATCGGACACTTGGATTTATTAATCGCAGCATTAGTAACAAGACACCTGGTGTGGTTCTCAAGCTATATCTTGCTCTAGTTAGGCCCTATTTAGATTATGCAGTTCAGTTTTGGTCGCCATATTATAGAAGTGATATAAATTCACTTGAATGTGTCCAGTGTAGGATGACTAAGTTAATTCCCCAAATTAGAAATCTTTCATATGAAGAAAGATTAACAAAGCTTAAGTTGCATTCGCTGGAAAGGCGAAGAGTTAGGGGTGACATGATAGAGGTTTACAAGTGGGTGAATGGACATAACAAAGGGGATATTAATGGCGTATTAAAAGTATCAACACAAGACAGAACACGAAACAATGGGTATAAATTGGATAAGTTTAGATTTAGGAAAGACTTGGGTAAATACTGGTTCAGTAACAGGGTTGTTGATTTGTGGAACCAATTGCCGCGTAACATTGTGGAGGTGGGGTCGCTCGATTGTTTCAAGCATGGGTTGGACATGTAAATGAGTGGGATTGGGTGGTTATAAATAGGAGCTGCCTCGTATGGGCCAACAGGCCTTCTGCAGTTGCCTTTGTTCTTATGTATCAAAAGCTTTGCTAAAGTCAAGGTACACAACATCACAATCCTTACCACTATCAACTGCCTCAACTATGCTAGAATAAAAAGTTAGCAAATTTGTTAAACATGAACGGCCATTTGTAAAACCATGTTGCGCCTCATTTATTAATTTATGTTTTTCAAGAAGGAGACGAATTGTATTTGCAATTATTGATTCAAATAACTTTCCCACAATAGACGTTAGGCTAATTGGCCGATAGTTTGATGCAAGTGATCTATCTCCTTTCTTAAAAATTGGTACCACATTAGCTACCTTCCATGACTCTGGCACTCTGCCTGACTCTATTGATTTATTAAATATGGTATACAGTGGCTCGGAAAGCTCCTCTTTGCATTCTTTAAGCACCCTGGCAAACACTTCATCCGGCTCTGGGGATTTGTTTGGTTTTAGTTTTTCTAATTGTTTAATTACATCCTCCCTGGTAACTGCTAAACTAGTCAACCTGTCCTCATCCCCACCCACATAGACTTGTTCGGCTGAAGGCATATTGTTAAGTTCTTCTTTAGTAAATACAGATATAAAATATTTGTTACAAATACTACTCATCTCCTTGTCATTATCCGTTATTTGACCTGTCTCAGATTTTAATGGACCTATCCTTTCCCTAGTCTTAGTTCGATATAACTGAAAAAACCCTTTAGGATTTGACTTTACTTGCTCTGCTATGCGAACTTCATAGTTTCTTTTTGCTTTCCTAATCTCTTTTTTAACAATTCTAACCAGTTGAATGAATTCCTGTTCTTAACTGACTTACCCATTCTTAATCCTCTTGTACCAAGCTCTCTTTTTACCTATAAGGTTCTTTAAATTATTTGTTATCCACTTTGAGTCATTAGTATTCGATCTATTCAATTTGTATGGTATACTACGTTCCTGTGCTTTGTTTAGAATATTCTTAAATAAGTTATATATTAAATCCACATCGAAATCCCCTTTTACGTCACCTATCGCTGGGTTTATGTCTCGCTCCAAGACCAGCCTACATCCCATACCCAAGACTTTCCAATCTATTTGACCCAAAAAATTTCTTAGGCTATTGAAATCAGCTTTTCGAAAATGAGGCACTTTAACAGAATTTTTTTCCTACAGAGCGATTCCATTCTCTGCTAAATCTGATTACTTTGTGAGCAGTGTTCCCTAGCTCACTCTCTATTTCGATGTCATTAATTTGTGTTTCCCTGTTAGTTAACACTAAATCTAAAATATTATTTTCCCGCTTTGGTTCCTTAATGTGTTGCGTAAGAAAGCAATCGTCAATTAATTCTAGAAAATCTTCTGCTTCACTATTCCCTGTTTTGTTCACCCAGTTTATTCCACTAAAATTAAAGTCGCCCATGACATAAATACTGTTAGATCTAGATGCTCTAGATATTTCATCAAATAGATGCTTTGCTTCCATTCTGTCTAAATTTGGTGGCCTATATATAACTCCTATTATAATATTATTTGCTTTTTCGTTTAATTCTATCCAAATAGTTTCTGTGTATGGCTCAGTTTTGATTCCCTCTTTGAGACTACATTTCAAATTGTCCCTAACATATATAGCTACTCCCCCTCCTCGTATAATACATCTATCTGTGTTAAATTCACCTTCTAGTGTGTGGTCTGGTCAACGTACAAAGCTCTCTTTCTGCCTATTAGGTTTTTTAAACTCTTTGCTATCCATTTTGGGTCTTTTGTATTTGGTCTATTCAATTTGTAAAGTATACTACGTTCACGTGCTTTGCTTATAATATTTTTAAATAAGTTATATTTTGAAACCAAATCGAAATCTCCTTTTACATCACCTATCGCTAGGTTTATGTTTTGCTCAAAGACCGGCCCACCCTTTATGCACAAGACTTTCCAGTCTATTTGACCCACAAAATTTCTTTGAATATTAAAAATAGCTTTACGAAATTCTGGTGCTTTAAGGATTGTGATGTTGTGTACCTTGACTTTAGCGAAGCTTTTGATACAGAGCCACATGAAAGACTGATTAAAAAAATAGAGGCTCATGGTATTGGGGGTTCAATATTAAGTTGGATTAGGGCATGGATATTCCAAAAGAAACAGAGAGTTGGTATAAATGGGGTTAAGACAGAGTAGGATAATGTTGTTAGTGGAGTGCCTCAAGGCTCTGTCCTGGGACCTCTGTTGTTTATAATATATATAAATGATTTAGATTCAGGTTTGAGTAGCAACATCTGCAAATTTGCAGATGATACAAAAATCGGTAGGGAAATTAACATGGAAGAAGACTCACTATCACCTCAATTTGATCTAAATAGGGTTTTGAAGTGGTCAAAAGTTGGCAGATGCAGTTTAATGCAGATAAATGTAAAGCTAGGTAATGATGATAGAGTTACAAGATACGAGCTAGATGGTGTTGAGATTGTGAAGTCGGATTGCGAAAGGGATCTGGGAGTTATGATTAGTAAGAATTTAAAACAAAAGGATCAATGCATGAATGTTCGTAATAAGGCAAATAGGACACTGTGATTTATTAATCGAAGCGTTAGTAAGAAGACACCTGGTGTGGTTCTTCAGCTGTGCCTTGCTCTGGTTAGGCCCCATTTAGATTATGAAGTTCAGTTTTGGTTGCCGTACTATAGAATGAATATATATTTACTTGAACGTGTCCAGCGTAGGATGACTAAGATAATTCCCCAAATTAGAAATCTTTCATATGAAGAAAGATTTACAAAGCTTAAATTGCATTCACTGGAAAGGCGAAGAGTTACTGGTGACACGATTGAGGTTTACAAGTGGATGAATGGACATAACAAAGGGGATATTAATAGGGTATTAAAAGTATCAACACAAGACAAAACGCGAAACACGTGAGGAACACAAATGCGAACATGCCTGAATAGTCCTCAGGACTATATGCAACTGAAAACTCACACCCCAGAAATGACTCGAACCTATACTGCCAGCAGCAACACAACTGGTATGTACAGGACGCCTTAATGCACTTGACCATCAAGACCGGACAAAAGGAAGTGATAGCCGAAGCTATTTGAACCACTTCCCCGCCGGCACTCAGATGTTCCTCACGTGTGCCCAAGATACCATTTTATCAAATCACCTCATTCTTTAAGGCACATGTGAGGAACACAAATGCAAACAAGCCTGAATGGTCCCCAGGACTATATGCAACAAAAAACTCAAACCCCAGAAGTGACTCAAACCCATACTGCCAGGAGCAACGCAACTGGTATGTATAAGACGCCTTAATCCACTTGACCATCATGACCGGATAAAAGGAAGTGATAGCCAAAGCTATCTAAACCACTTACCCGCCGACACTCGGATGGTAATCTTGGCATAGCATTTTATCAAACCACCTAAATCTTTGGGGCACACATGAGGAAAACAAATGCGAAAAAGCCTGAATGGTCCCCAAGACTATATGCAACTGAAAATTCACACCCTAGAAGTGACTCGAACGCATACTGCCAGGAGCCACGCAACTGGTATATACAGGACGCCTTAATCCACTTGATCATCCCGACCGGACAAAAGGAAGTGATAGCTGAAGCTATTTGAACCACATCCCCACCAGCACTTGGATGGAAATCTTGGGCATAGAATTTTATCATATCGCCTCATTCTTTTGGGGCACACGTGAGGAACACATATGCGAACAAGCCTGAATGGTCCCCAGGACTATATGCAACTGAAAACTCACACCCCAGAAGTGACTCTAACCCATACTGCCAGGAGCAATGCAACTGGTATGTACAAGACACCTTAATCCACTTGACCATCATGACCAGACAAAGGAAGTGATAGCTGAAGCAGTTTGAACCACTTCCTTGACGGCACTCGGATGGTAATCTTGGGCATAGCATTATATCAAATCACCTCATTCTTTGGGCACACGTGAGGAACATCAATGCGAACAAGCCTAAATGGTCCCCCAGGACTATATGCAACTGAAAACTCACATCCAAGACGTGACTCGAACCCATACTGCCAGGAGCAAAGCAACTGGTATGTATAAGACGCCTTTATGCACTTGAATTTATGACCGGACAAAAGAAAGTGATATCCGAAGCTATTTGAAACACTTCCCCTCTGGCACTCGGATAGTAATCTTGGGCATAGCATTTTATCAAATCCCCTCATTCTTTGGGGCACATGTGAGAAACACAAGTGCGAACAAGCCTGAATGGTCCCCAGGACTATATGCAACTGAAAACTCACACCACAAAAGTGAATCGAACCCATACTACACAAATGTGATCAAGCGTGAATGGTCCCCAGGACTATATTCAACTGAAAACTCAAACCCCAGAAGTGACTTGAACCCATACTGCCAGGAGCAACGCAACTGGTATGTACAGGACGCCTTAATCCGCTTGACCATCATGACCGGACAAAGGGAAGTGATAGCTGAAGCTATCTGAACCACTTACCCGCTGGCACTCGGATGGTAATCTTGGGCAAAGCATTTTATCAAATCGCCTCATTCTTTAAGGCACACGTGAAGAACACATATGCGAACAAGCCTGAATGGTCCCCAGGACTATATGCAACTGAAATCTCACACCCCAGAAGTGACTCGAACCCATACTGGCAGGAGCAACGCAACTGTTATGTACAGGATGCCTTAATCCACCTGACCATCACGACCGGATAAAAGAAAGTGGTTGCTGTAGCTATTTGAACCACGTCCCTCGGATGGTAATCTTGGGTAAAGCATTTTATCAAATCACCTCATTCTTTGGGGCACATGTGAAGAACATAAATGCGAACAAGCCTGAATGGTCCTGAGGACTATATGCAACTGAAAACTCATACAGCAGAAGTGACTCGAACCCATACTGGCAGGAGCAACGCAACTGTTATGTACAGGATGCCTTAATCCACCTGACCATCACGACCGGATAAAAGAAAGTGGTTGCTGGAGCTATTTGAACCACGTCCCTCCCGGCCCTCGGATGGTAATCTTGGGCATAGCATTTTATCAAATCACCTCATTCTTTGGGGCACAATTGAGAAACACAAATGCGAACAAGCCTGAATGGTCGCTAGGACTATATGGTTCTGAAAACTCACACCCCAGAAGTGACTCGAACCCATACTGCCAGGAGCAACACAACTGGTATGTACAGGACGCCTTAATCCACTTGACCATCACGACCGGACAAAAGGAAGTGATAGTCGAAGCTATTTGAACCACTTACCCATCGGTACTCGGATGGTAATCTTTAGCATAGCATTTTATCAAGTCACCTCATTCTTTGGGGCACACGTAAGGAATACAAATGCGAACAAGCATGAGTGGTCCCCAGGACTATATGCAACTGAAAACTCACACCCCAGAAGTGACTTGAACCCATACTGCCAGGAGCAACGCAAATGGTATGTACAGGACGCCTTAATCCACTTGACCAAACGACCGGACAAAGGGAAGTGATAGCCGAAGCTATTTGAACCACTTCCTACCTGGCACTCGGATGGTAATATTGGACATAGAATTTTTTCAAATCGCCTCATTCTTTGGGGTACATGTGAGGAACACAAATGCGAACAAGCCTGAATGGTCGCAAGGAGTATTTGGTTCTGAAAACTCAAACGCTAGAAGTGACTCGAATCCATACTGCCAGGAGCAACGTGTACAGGATGCCTTAATCCACTTGATCATCACGACCTGACAAAAGGAAGTGATAGTTGTAGCTA
Organism: Procambarus clarkii; assembly: GCF_040958095.1. NCBI lineage: Eukaryota > Metazoa > Arthropoda > Malacostraca > Decapoda > Cambaridae > Procambarus > Procambarus clarkii. The sequence continues at coordinate 24,573,788 of NC_091210.1, read as the reverse complement.
TTTGAACCACTTCCCCACCAGCACTTGGATGGAAATCTTGGGCATAGAATTTTATCATATCGCCTCCTTCTTTGGGGCACACGTGAGGAACACATATGTGAACAAGCCTGAATGGTCCCCAGGACTATATGCAACTAAAAACTCAAACCCCAGAAATGACTCGAACCCATACTGCCAGGAGCAATGCAACTGGTATGTACAGGACGCCTTAATCCACTTGAACACCACTACCAGACAAACGGAAGTGTTAGCAGAAGCTATTTGAACCACTTCCCTGCTGATACTCGGATGGTAATTTTGGGCATAGCATTTTATCAAATCACCTCATCCTTTGGGGGCACACATGAGGAACACAAGTGCGAACAAGCCTGAATGGCCCCCAGGACTATATGCAAGTGAAAACTCACACCACAAAAGTGACTCGAACCCATACTACACAAATGTGAACAAGCGTGAATGGTCCCCAGGACTATATGCAACTGAAAACTCAAACCCCAGAAGTGACTTGAACCCATACTCCCAGGAGCAACGCAACTGGTATGTACAGGACGCCTTAATCCACTTGACCATCACGACCGGACAAAGGGAAGTGATAGCTGAAGCTATCTGAACCACTTACCCGCCGGCACTCGGATGGTAATCTTGGGAAAAGCATTTTATCAAATCGCCTCATTCTTTAAGGCACACGTGAGGAACATATACGCGAACAAGCCTGAATGGTCCCCAGGACTATATGCAACTGAAAACTCAGACCCCAGAAGTGACTCGAACCCATACTGCCAGGAGCAACGCAACTGGTATGTACAGGACGCCTTTATCCACTTGATCATCACGACCAGACAAATGGTATTGATAGCAGAAGCTATTTGAACCACTTCCCCGCTGACACTCGGATGGTAATCTTGGGCATAGCACTTTATCAAATCATCTCATTCTTTGGGGCACATATGAGGAACACAAGTGCGAACAAGCCTGAATGGACCCCAGGACTATATGCAACTAAAAACTCACTCCCTAGAAGTGACTCGAACTTATACTGCCAGGAGCAAGGCAACTGTTATGTACAGGACACCTTAATCCACTTGACCATCATGACCGGACAAAAGGAAGTGATAGCTGAAGCTATTTGAACCACTTCCCCTTCTGGCTCTCAGATGGTAATCTTGGGCATAGCATTTTATCAAATCACCTCATTCTTTGGGGCACACGTGAGAAACACAAATGCGAACAAGCCTGAATTGTCGCTAGGACTATATGGTTCTCAAAACTCACACCCCAGAAGTGACTCGAACCCATACTGCCAGGAGCAACGCAACTGTTATGTACAGGAGGCCTTAATCCACTTGACCATCACGACCGGATAAAAGGAAGTGATAGTTGAAGCTATTTGAACCACGTCCCTCCCGGCCCTCGGATGGTAATCTTGGGCATATCATTTTATCAAATCACCTCATTCTTTAGGGCACACGTGAGAAACACAAATGTGAAAAAGCCTGAATGGTCGCTAGGACTATATGGTTCTCAAAACTCACACCCCAGAAGTGACTCGAACCCATACTGCCAGGAGCAACACAACTGATATGTACAGGACGCCTTAATCCACTTGACCATCACGACCGGACAGAAGGAAGTGATAGTCGAAGCTATTTGAACCACTTACCAGTAGGTACTCGGATGGTAATCTTTAGCGTAGCATTTTATCAAGTCACCTCGTTCTTTGGGGCACACGTAAGGAATACAAATGCGAACAAGCATGAATGGTCCCCAGGACTATATGCAACTGAAAACTCACACCACAGAAGTGACTCAAACCCATACTGCCAGGAGCAACGCAACTGGTATATACAGGACGCCTTAATTCACTTGATCACCACTACCAGACAAAAGGAAGTGATAGCCGAAGCTATTTGAACCAATTACCCGCCGGCATTTGGATGGTAATCTTGGGTATAGCATTTCATCAAATCACCTCATTCTTTGGGTCTCAAATGAGGAACACAAATGCGAACAAGCGTGAATGGTCCCCAGGACTATATGCAACTGAAAACTCACACCCCAGAAGTGACTTGAACCCATATTGCCAGGAGCAACGCACCTGGTATGTACAAGATGCCTTAATCCACTTGACGAAACGACCGGACAAAGGGAAGTGATAGCCGAAGCTATTTGAACCACTTCCTCGCTGGCACTCGAATGGTAATATTGGACATAGCATTTTATCAAATCGCCTCATTCTTTGGGGCACTCGTGAGGAACACAAATGCGAACAAGCCTGAATGGTCGCTAGGACTATTTGGTTCTGAAAACTCAAACGCTAGAAGTGACTCGAATCCATACTGCCAGGAGCAACGTGTACAGGATGCCTTAATCCACTTGATCATCACGACCTGACAAAAGGAAGTGATAGTTGTAGCTATTTGAACCACTTCCCCACCAGCACTTGGATGGAAATCTTGGGCATAGAATTTTATCATATCGCCTCCTTCTTTGGGGCACACGTTAGGAACACATATGTGAACAAGCCTGAATGGTCCCCAGGACTATATGCAACTAAAAACTCAAACACCAGAAATGACTCGAACCCATACTGCCAGGAGCAATGCAACTGGTATGTACAGGACGCCTTAATCCACTTGAACACCACTACCAGACAAACGGAAGTGTTAGCAGAAGCTATTTGAACCACTTCCCTGCTGATACTCGGATGGTAATTTTGGGCATAGCATTTTATCAAATCACCTTATCCTTTGGGGCACACATGAGGAACACAAGTGCGAACAAGCCTGAATGGCCCCCAGGACTATATGCAAGTGAAAACTCACACCACAAAAGTGACTCGAACCCATACTACACAAATGTGAACAAGCGTGAATGGTCCCCAGGACTATATGCAACTGAAAACTCAAACCCCAGAAGTGACTTGAACCCATACTGCCAGGAGCAATGCAACTGGTATGTACAGGACGCCTTAATCCACTTGACCATCACGACCGGACAAAGGGAAGTGATAGCTGAAGCTATCTGAACCACTTACCCGCCGGCACTCGGATGGTAATCTTGGGAAAAGCATTTTATCAAATCGCCTCATTCTTTAAGGCACACGTGAGGAACATATACGCGAACAAGCCTGAATGGTCCCCAGGACTATATGCAACTGAAAACTCAGACCCCAGAAATGACTCGAATCCATACTGCCAGGAGCAACGTGTACAGGATGCCTTAATCCACTTGATCATCACGACCTGACAAAAGGAAGTGATAGTTGTAGCTATTTGAACCACTTCCCCACCAGCACTTGGATGGAAATCTTGGGCATAGAATTTTATCATATCGCCTCCTTCTTTGGGGCACACGTGAGGAACACATATGTGAACAAGCCTGAATGGTCCCCAGGACTATATGCAACTAAAAACTCAAACCCCAGAAATGACTCGAACCCATACTGCCAGGAGCAATGCAACTGGTATGTACAGGATGCCTTAATCCACTTGAACACCACTACCAGACAAACGGAAGTGTTAGCAGAAGCTATTTGAACCACTTCCCTGCTGATACTCGGATGGTAATTTTGGGCATAGCATTTTATCAAATCACCTCATCCTTTGGGGCACACATGAGGAACACAAGTGCGAACAAGCCTGAATGGCCCCCAGGACTATATGCAAGTGAAAACTCACACCACAAAAGTGACTCGAACCCATACTACACAAATGTGAACAAGCGTGAATGGTCCCCAGGACTATATGCAACTGAAAACTCAAACCCCAGAAGTGACTTGAACCCATACTGCCAGGAGCAACGCAACTGGTATGTACAGGACGCCTTAATCCACTTGACCATCACGACCGGACAAAGGGAAGTGATAGCTGAAGCTATCTGAACCACTTACCCGCCGGCACTCGGATGGTAATCTTGGGAAAAGCATTTTATCAAATCGCCTCATTCTTTAAGGCACACGTGAGGAACATATACGCGAACAAGCCTGAATGGTCCCCAGGACTATATGCAACTGAAAACTCAGACCCCAGAAGTGACTCGAACCCATACTGCCAGGAGCAACGCAACTGGTATGTACAGGACGCCTTTATCCACTTGATCATCACGACCAGACAAATGGTATTGATAGCAGAAGCTATTTGAACCACTTCCCCGCTGACACTCGGATGGTAATCTTGGGCATAGCACTTTATCAAATCATCTCATTCTTTGGGGCACATATGAGGAACACAAGTGCGAACAAGCCTGAATGGTCCCCAGGACTATATGCAACTAAAAACTCACTCCCTAGAAGTGACTCGAACCCATACTGCCAGGAGCAAGGCAACTGTTATGTACAGGACACCTTAATCCACTTGACCATCATGACCGGACAAAAGGAAGTGATAGCTGAAGCTATTTGAACCACTTCCCCTTCTGGCTCTCAGATGGTAATCTTGGGCATAGCATTTTATCAAATCACCTCATTCTTTGGGGCACACGTGAGAAACACAAATGCGAACAAGCCTGAATTGTCGCTAGGACTATATGGTTCTCAAAACTCACACCCCAGAAGTGACTCGAACCCATACTGCCAGGAGCAACGCAACTGTTATGTACAGGAGGCCTTAATCCACTTGACCATCACGACCGGATAAAAGGAAGTGATAGTTGAAGCTATTTGAACCACGTCCCTCCCGGCCCTCGGATGGTAATCTTGGGCATATCATTTTATCAAATCACCTCATTCTTTAGGGCACACGTGAGAAACACAAATGCGAAAAAGCCTGAATGGTCGCTAGGACTATATGGTTCTCAAAACTCACACCCCAGAAGTGACTCGAACCCATACTGCCAGGAGCAACACAACTGGTATGTACAGGACGCCTTAATCCACTTGACCATCACGACCGGACAGAAGGAAGTGATAGTCGAAGCTATTTGAACCACTTACCAGTAGGTACTCGGATGGTAATCTTTAGCGTAGCATTTTATCAAGTCACCTCGTTCTTTGGGGCACACGTAAGGAATACAAATGCGAACAAGCATGAATGGTCCCCAGGACTATATGCAACTGAAAACTCACACCACAGAAGTGACTCAAACCCATACTGCCAGGAGCAACGCAACTGGTATATACAGGACGCCTTAATTCACTTGATCACCACTACCAGACAAAAGGAAGTGATAGCCGAAGCTATTTGAACCAATTACCCGCCGGCATTTGGATGGTAATCTTGGGTATAGCATTTCATCAAATCACCTCATTCTTTGGGTCTCAAATGAGGAACACAAATGCGAACAAGCGTGAATGGTCCCCAGGACTATATGCAACTGAAAACTCACACCCCAGAAGTGACTTGAACCCATACTGCCAGGAGCAACGCAACTGGTATGTACAAGATGCCTTAATCCACTTGACGAAACGACCGGACAAAGGGAAGTGATAGCCGAAGCTATTTGAACCACTTCCTCGCTGGCACTCGAATGGTAATATTGGACATAGCATTTTATCAAATCGCCTCATTCTTTGGGGCACTCGTGAGGAACACAAATGCGAACAAGCCTGAATGGTCGCTAGGACTATTTGGTTCTGAAAACTCAAACGCTAGAAGTGACTCGAATCCATACTGCCAGGAGCAACGTGTACAGGATGCCTTAATCCACTTGATCATCACGACCTGACAAAAGGAAGTGATAGTTGTAGCTATTTGAACCACTTCCCCACCAGCACTTGGATGGAAATCTTGGGCATAGAATTTTATCATATCGCCTCCTTCTTTGGGGCACACGTGAGGAACACATATGTGAACAAGCCTGAATGGTCCCCAGGACTATATGCAACTAAAAACTCAAACACCAGAAATGACTCGAACCCATACTGCCAGGAGCAATGCAACTGGTATGTACAGGACGCCTTAATCCACTTGAACACCACTACCAGACAAACGGAAGTGTTAGCAGAAGCTATTTGAACCACTTCCCTGCTGATACTCGGATGGTAATTTTGGGCATAGCATTTTATCAAATCACCTCATCCTTTGGGGCACACATGAGGAACACAAGTGCGAACAAGCCTGAATGGCCCCCAGGACTATATGCAAGTGAAAACTCACACCACAAAAGTGACTCGAACCCATACTACACAAATGTGAACAAGCGTGAATGGTCCCCAGGACTATATGCAACTGAAAACTCAAACCCCAGAAGTGACTTGAACCCATACTGCCAGGAGCAATGCAACTGGTATGTACAGGACGCCTTAATCCACTTGACCATCACGACCGGACAAAGGGAAGTGATAGCTGAAGCTATCTGAACCACTTACCCGCCGGCACTCGGATGGTAATCTTGGGAAAAGCATTTTATCAAATCGCCTCATTCTTTAAGGCACACGTGAGGAACATATACGCGAACAAGCCTGAATGGTCCCCAGGACTATATGCAACTGAAAACTCAGACCCCAGAAATGACTCGAATCCATACTGCCAGGAGCAACGTGTACAGGATGCCTTAATCCACTTGATCATCACGACCTGACAAAAGGAAGTGATAGTTGTAGCTATTTGAACCACTTCCCCACCAGCACTTGGATGGAAATCTTGGGCATAGAATTTTATCATATCGCCTCCTTCTTTGGGGCACACGTGAGGAACACATATGTGAACAAGCCTGAATGGTCCCCAGGACTATATGCAACTAAAAACTCAAACCCCAGAAATGACTCGAACCCATACTGCCAGGAGCAATGCAACTGGTATGTACAGGATGCCTTAATCCACTTGAACACCACTACCAGACAAACGGAAGTGTTAGCAGAAGCTATTTGAACCACTTCCCTGCTGATACTCGGATGGTAATTTTGGGCATAGCATTTTATCAAATCACCTCATCCTTTGGGGCACACATGAGGAACACAAGTGCGAACAAGCCTGAATGGCCCCCAGGACTATATGCAAGTGAAAACTCACACCACAAAAGTGACTCGAACCCATACTACACAAATGTGAACAAGCGTGAATGGTCCCCAGGACTATATGCAACTGAAAACTCAAACCCCAGAAGTGACTTGAACCCATACTGCCAGGAGCAACGCAACTGGTATGTACAGGACGCCTTAATCCACTTGACCATCACGACCGGACAAAGGGAAGTGATAGCTGAAGCTATCTGAACCACTTACCCGCCGGCACTCGGATGGTAATCTTGGGAAAAGCATTTTATCAAATCGCCTCATTCTTTAAGGCACACGTGAGGAACATATACGCGAACAAGCTTGAATGGTCCCCAGGACTATATGCAACTGAAAACTCAGACCCCAGAAGTGACTCGAACCCATACTGCCAGGAGCAACGCAACTGGTATGTACAGGACGCCTTTATCCACTTGATCATCACGACCAGACAAATGGTATTGAGAGCAGAAGCTATTTGAACCACTTCCCCGCTGACAATCGGATGGTAATCTTGGGCATAGCACTTTATCAAATCATCTCATTCTTTGGGGCACATATGAGGAACACAAGTGCGAACAAGCCTGAATGGTCCCCAGGACTATATGCAACTAAAAACTCACACCCTAGAAGTGACTCGAACCCATACTGCCAGGAGCAAGGCAACTGTTATGTACAGGACACCTTAATCCACTTGACCATCATGACCGGACAAAAGGAAGTGATAGCTGAAGCTATTTGAACCACTTTCCCTTCTGGCTCTCAGATGGTAATCTTGGGCATAGCATTTTATCAAATCACCTCATTCTTTGGGGCACACGTGAGAAACACAAATGCGAACAAGCCTGAATTGTCGCTAGGACTATATGGTTCTCAAAGCTCACACCCCAGAAGTGACTCGAACCCATACTGCCAGGAGCAACGCAACTGTTATGTACAGGAGGCCTTAATCCACTTGACCATCACGACCGGATAAAAGGAAGTGATAGTTGAAGCTATTTGAACCACGTCCCTCCCGGCCCTCGGATGGTAATCTTGGGCATATCATTTTATCAAATCACCTCATTCTTTAGGGCACACGTGAGAAACACAAATGCGAAAAAGCCTGAATGGTCGCTAGGACTATATGGTTCTCAAAACTCACACCCCAGAAGTGACTCGAACCCATACTGCCAGGAGCAACACAACTGGTATGTACAGGACGCCTTAATCCACTTGACCATCACGACCGGACAGAAGGAAGTGATAGTCGAAGCTATTTGAACCACTTACCAGTAGGTACTCGGATGGTAATCTTTAGCGTAGCATTTTATCAAGTCACCTCGTTCTTTGGGGCACACGTAAGGAATACAAATGCGAACAAGCATGAATGGTCCCCAGGACTATATGCAACTGAAAACTCACACCACAGAAGTGACTCGAACCCATACTGCCAGGAGCAACGCAACTGGAATATACAGGACGCCTTAATTCACTTGATCACCACTACCAGACAAAAGGAAGTGATAGCCGAAGCTATTTGAACCAATTACCCGCCGGCATTTGGATGGTAATCTTGGGTATAGCATTTCATCAAATCACCTCATTCTTTGGGTCTCAAATGAGGAACACAAATGCGAACAAGCGTGAATGGTCCCCAGGACTATATGCAACTGAAAACTCACACCCCAGAAGTGACTTGAACCCATACTGCCAGGAGCAACGCAACTGGTATGTACAAGATGCCTTAATCCACTTGACGAAACGACCGGACAAAGGGAAGTGATAGCCGAAGCTATTTGAACCACTTCCTCGCTGGCACTCGAATGGTAATATTGGACATAGCATTTTATCAAATCGCCTCATTCTTTGGGGCACTCGTGAGGAACACAAATGCGAACAAGCCTGAATGGTCGCTAGGACTATTTGGTTCTGAAAACTCAAACCCCAGAAGTGACTCGAACCCATACTGCCAGGAGCAACGCATTTGGTATGTACAGGACGCCTTAATCCACATGATCATCACGACCGGACAAAAGGAAGTGATAGCCGAAGCTATTTGAACCACTTACCCATCGGTACTCGGATGGTAATCTTGGTCGAAGCATTTTATCAAATCACCTCATTCTTTTGGCCACACGTAAGGAACACAAATGCAAACAAGCATGAATGGTCCCCAGGATTATATGACACTGAAAACTCACACCCCAGAAGTGACTTGAACCCATACTGCCAGGAGCAAGCAACATGTATGTAAAGGATGCCTTAATCCACTTGACCAAACGACCGGACAAAGGGAAGTGATAGCCGAAGCTATTTAAACCACTTCCTCGCTGGCACTCGGATGGTAATATTGGACATAGCATTTTATCAAATCGCCTCATTCTTTGGGGCACAAGTGAGGAAAACAAATGCGAACAAGCCTGAATGGTCCCCAGGACTATATGCAACAGAAAACTCACATCCCAGGAGTGACTCGAACCCATACTGCCAGGAGCCACGCAACTGGTATATAAAGGATTCCTTAATCCACTTGACCATCATGACCAAACTAAAGGAAGTCATAGCCGAAGCTATTTGAACCACTTACATGCCGGCATTTGGATGGTAATCTTGGGTATAGCATTTCATCAAATCACCTCATTCTTTGGGGCACAAATGAGGAACACAAATGCGAACAAGCGTGAATGGTCCCCAGGTCTATATGTAACTGAAAACTCACACCCCAGAAGCGACTTGAACCCTTACTGCCAGGAGCAACGCAACTGGTATGTACAGGATGCCTTAACCCAGCAAACACAAATCATCTACACAACGTTCGCCTATCTCTTCCCATAGGTGTGGGAATGATTTGCATTGAGAATGGTGCAGGAGAGCCTTTGAGAAACTTTTACTCAAAAAATCCAAACACAAAGGTTTAATTATAAATTGTTTTTCTACAATTATTTTCTTCCAAATGTAAAACAAGTAGTTTTTACATGTTTAAATATAAAATTTATGGTGTTTTTTTGTAAAATTCATTAATAAATTGTAAATGATATATATTGGCTGAGTGAAACCTTTAAAATCCATTTAGTTATAATTTGAACAGAAAAAAGTAGTTTTCCAAATTTTCTAAAAATCGCTCTTTTTAACACAATTTGACTCCTTATGCATTCCACTAAACACTATATCATGTTTAAATATATAATTTATGTATTATTCCCTAAAATAATTTATATAAATTATATAAGTTGCTGGAAAGTGGTGTTAAAGAATCTGAAAACTTTTTGTTGTGTTATAATTGGAATGTTCTTATTAACTATGTCTCAAGTTCACAGTTTATCAAACAAGAATATTAACATTCGTCAACTCTTAAAATCTTATATGTTATCTTGCTGGTGCAAAATGGGTGAATCTTTAGGAACAGCTATAGTATCTATATATCACAAATGGTGTTTTCCCTAACTCAAAAATGTAGGGTTTATTATTCTACACATATTTCTAATGACTCTTAGATGTTTACATTCTCTGAAGTATAATTGTGAAGGCTGTGTCCATCACTCTCAACACAGATTCTTAAACTCCTCTCTGCAGGTTCAACTATATAATTAGTTTCCATTTTGAATCTCCATGGACATTTGTATCCAAAATGAAACCAATGTGGTTTCCTTCAGCGCCTTCAGCCAGCACATTTGCTCATTCATTTCCACAGATTCCAACATGGTAGGGGATTTACAGAAATTTGTATATTCATATTGTTATATATTAAAAATATGAATGCAGTTCAATATGATAAGACAAATACATGAGTTTATGATAAATTCGTTTTCTGTGATATACCATTGATATGCTCTTTTTTTCTTTAAACGGCAGACTAAACTAAAGTGCTCACATCAACAGATTTGATGTATAAATGGTCAACGCTCAACAGAGTTAGTATAAATGTATTAGTATAAATCTTACTTGTCTCATTGTTAATTCACATTCAATGTCAACTTGTGGTTTTGATGTGGCTCGTTTGACCAAGACACCCCACCCCATTATGCACCCCATACCCATCTTGTGGGCGGTTGTGGAAAGGGTTACAGAGGCACATAATGGGCTCAGGGACTGAACCCCACAATTCATTTAGCTAAGCAAGTTACAATCTTGATGAGCTAGTTACAAAATTCAATATAAGTCATCACATCAACAATGGGTTCGAGATCGACCTCAAGTACAGGTTCTAAATTAACTAACACTTTCCTGGATTTTCGACTTGGAATTACGGGCGTTTTCCCTAACCGCTTGTCGGATCACGACGTAAATTTACGGTGCGGTTTAAAATATTTGTAAAAAATTCAGTTTAAATCCGATTTACTTGGGGTTTGTTTCAAACTCCGCGCCATGAAATTCCTGTTCTCTCGGGTAGGCCGCAAGTCACGTCGGCCTACTGGGTCACGTGACAGGCCCATTGTTTTGTTGTCACGTGGAGCAATCGGATCTCTCTCCCCTCGGCCTCCCCTCGGCACTCCCCTCGCCTAACCTACACAATGCAGACACAAAGAAAGTTCAGAAAAGAAAACGAGTTCGCAGGGCAGATGGAACAGTAAGACTACAGCAGGTTGTGGTGAACAAACCACAGGCAATTGTTGACTACAATAAGTTCATGAAGGGTGTTGACCACTTTGATCAAATGGTAAAGTATTACCATTTCGCCAGGAAATGTCACAAGTGGACCAAGAAAATAACATTTTATTTCTTGCAAATGGCATTGCAAAACGCTTATGCATTGTACAAGGCCAACACAGATGATCGAAGGAAACTAACTCTGCTCTAGTTCCATGAAGTTGCTATTTGGTCTTTATTGAAATTTGACAAGGCAGAGTGGCCTGCAACAACTACACCATCTCCACATCTAGTTCATGCTCCAGACATAAATCATGACACTGGTCCTGTGTATCCTGCTGCTGACCCGTCAACACCTGGCTCGTCGGGTGTAAGGCGCCCTGTCTTCACGTCTACACCTAGTGCTGAAGCTGAATCTGATGAAGATAATTCATATTCCACATTAGTGTTTGAAAACAATAGTGAGAGCGACGATTCAGACAGTAGTTTATTGCCAACCCAGAGACAACAGCGACGTGTTGTTATAGCAGAGACTCGCCTGAACTATAAATTGAAACATGAGCTGGTAAAAATCCCCAAACGTCGCAGGTGTGAAGTGTGTTCAAAGTCGGGTATCAGGAAGGAAACTGGTATAGCGTGCAAGACATGCGATGTTCCACTTTGCGTCATACCTTGTTACACCACTTATCACAGGAAAAGGGTGTATTAGGTGGACAAGAAATAACCACCTACATCAGCTTCACTCCACCTAGGAACATCTGTTGAGCAACTTCAGGAATCAGTACCTGAAGGAGGTGGAGTGGAGATAAAATGCTCAACTTATTTTACTACAATCGTCTTTGCTTTGGTAAGTACACATAATTGTCTTAGATTGTTTCAGTATTGTAGTCTATTTTCTTAGGAATATTTTGATATCTAAATGAGAACTGTAGCACGAAAACTAAAGTATACACGAAACAAGAGAAACTTTTTTTGTGGGTGTTGCGGGTGTGAGTTGGAGTGTCAAGAGCGGGTTCCGGTTGTGTGTTTTCCGTCATCTCTACAGCTGTGAATTCCAAGGAATTGTATTTGATATGCATATGTCTGTGTAGGGAATTTTATTCCGAACACTATAAAAAAAAACGGTGTGAAACAAGTATAAACTTGAAAAACATGAGCAAAGTAAAAACTTTTGACGCTCACGGGTACAAACAATGAGAACTGTAGCACGAAAACTAAAGTAAGTATACACGAAACAAGAGAAACTTTTTTTGTGGGTGTTGCGGGTGTGAGTTGGAGTGTCAAGAGCGGGTTCCGGTTGTGTGTTTTCCGTCATCTCTACAGCTGTGAATTCCAAGGAATTGTATTTGATATGCATATGTCTGTGTAGGGAATTTTATTCCGAACACTATAAAAAAAACGGTGTGAAACAAGTATAAACTTGAAAAACATGAGCAAAGTAAAAACTTTTGACGCTCACGGGTACAAACAATGAGAACTGTAGCACGAAAACTAAAGTAAGTATACACGAAACAAGAGAAACTTTTTTTGTGGGTGTTGCGGGTGTGAGTTGGAGTGTCAAGAGCGGGTTCCGGTTGTGTGTTTTCCGTCATCTCTACAGCTGTGAATTCCAAGGAATTGTATTTGATATGCATATGTCTGTGTAGGGAATTTTATTCCGAACACTATAAAAAAAAACGGTGTGAAACAAGTATAAACTTGAAAAACATGAGCAAAGTAAAAACTTTTGACGCTCACGGGTACAAACACGCGTAAGATTTTATTCCCCGCAAATTTATTTGACGCTGTGTTGGCCAACTCTACCCATGTTCTTATAGAACTTTCTATTGCGAACACATTGCTATAAAAATGAAATACGTAGCTCCAGAAATAATGTCAGGACAGTGAAATAAGTATAAACATTCAAAGCGCTGCATCACACCAGTGTCGTCCCTGCTGAAATCACAGCTAACGCTTCGCCCAGTTCCCACACTCGTGCGGGTCACCCGATACCATAATTAGACATTGATAGGCATATGTCTGGGTGGGGAATTTTATTGTGAGTTCAGTGATATAAAAATGAGCGCTGTAGGATGAATCTGAGGCTGGCAACAAACGAAAGAGTATGAACATTTACTTCCTGTTTGGGTGTCACGGCGAGTCATCTTCGTGTTTATTTACTTTGTGGTGGGATACCAAATGCTTCGGTGACATTTTATGCATATGATCTTGTAGAGAATTTTATTGCCAACGCATTGATACCAAAATGAAAAGCGTAGCTCGAGAATTGAGGTTAGGAGCGTGAAAAGATTATAAACTTTTTTGTGTTTACGCTTGAGCGCCCAGAACGCCGCGCGCACAACCCACTTGTTTTTCCAGCTAGTGCCACGCGCACTAAAGTGTGCAGTACACACCATAATGCACCAGTACACACAATAAGGTACCAGTACACACTATAAGGCACCAGTACACGCCATAAGGCACCAGTACACACCATAAGGCACCAGAACACACCATAAAGCACCAGTACACACAATAAAGCCCCAGTACACACCATAAGGAACCAGTACACACCATAAGGCACCAGTATACACAATAAGGTACAAGAACACACCATAAGGCACCAGTACACACCATAAGGTACCAGTACATACCATAAGGCACCAGTACACACCATAAGGCACCAGTACACACCATAAGACACCAGTACAAACCATAAGGCACCAGTACATACCATAAGGCACTAGAACACACCATAAGGCACCAGTACACACCATAAAGCACCAGTACACACCATAAGGCCCAAGTACACACCATAAGGAACCAGTACACACTATAACCCAGCAAACACAAATCATCTACACAACGTTCGCCTATCTCTTGCCATAGGTGTGGGAATGATTTGCATTGAGAATGGTGCAGGAGAGCCTTTGAGAAACTTTTACTCAAAAAATCCAAACACAAAGGTTTAATTATAAATTGTTTTTCTACAATTATTTTCTTCCAAATGTAAAACAAATAGTTTTTACATGTTTAAATATAAAATTTATGGTGTTTTTTTGTAAAATTCATTAATAAATTGTGAATGATATATATTGGCTGAGTGAAACCTTTATAATCCATTTAGTTATAATTTGAACAGAAAAAAGTATTTTTCCAAATTTTCTAAAAATTGCTCTTTTTAACACAATTTGACTCCTTATACATTCCACTAAACACTATATCATGTTTAAATATATAATTTATGTATTATTCTCTAAAATAATTTATATAAATTATATAAGTTGCTGGAAAGTGGTGTTAAGGATTTTGAAAACATTTTGTTGTGTTAATATGTTCTTATTAACTATGTCTCAAGTTCACAGTTTATCAAACAAGAATATTAACATTCGTCAACTCTTAAAATCTTATATGTTATCTTGCTGGTGCAAAAAAGGGTGAATCTTTAGGAACAGCTATAGTATCTATATATCACAAATGGTGTTTTCCCTAACTCAAACAATGTAGGGTTTATTATTCTACACATATTTCTAATGACTCTTAGATGTTTACATTCTCTGAAGTATAATTGTGAAGGCTGTGTCCATCACTCTCAACACAGATTCTTAAACTCGTCTCTGCAGGTTCAACTATATAATTAGTTTCCATTTTGAATTTCCATGGACATTTGTATCCAAAATGAAACCAATGTGGTTTCCTTCAGCGCCTTCAGCCAGCACATTTGCTCATTCATTTCCACAGATTCCAACAAGGTAGGGGATTTACAGAAATTTGTATATTCATATTGTTATATATTAAAAATATGAATGCAGTTCAATATGATAAGACAAATACATGAGTTTATGATAAATTCGTTTTCTGTGATATACCATTGATATGCTCTTTTTTTCTTTAAACGGCAGACTAAACTAAAGTGCTCACATCAACAGATTTGATGTATAAATGGTCAACGCTCAACAGAGTTAGTATAAATGTATTAGTATAAATCTTACTTGTCTCATTGTTAATTCACATTCAATGTCAACTTGTGGTTTTGATGTGGCACGTTTGGCCAAGACACCCCACCCCATTATGCACCCCATACCCATCTTGTGGGCGGTTGTGGAAAGGGTTACAGAGGCACATAATGGGCTCAGGGACTGAACCCCACAATTCATTTAGCTAAGCAAGTTACAATCTTGATGAGCTAGTTACAAAATTCAATATAAGTCATCACATCAACAATGGGTTCGAGATCGACCTCAAGTACAGGTTCTAAATTAAGCAACTGACATATGTGGAGAGCTAGTATCAAAATTTATATGTTTGTCCTGCACACCGTCCCCCATCCAGTGGGCAGCGGTGGATAGGTTACAATCACTTAGTTGTTATCTACAGTTAGCAAACTGGGGATATTTGGCTAAAATTTCTGGTAGCAGATCATTTTGAATGAAATATTGACACATCGCTGGAACATTGGTTATAGAATTGTCTCTAAATTCATGTATCTTTTCGCACTCCATCACATAGTGACGGAGGGTGTGCGAATAATTTTGTTGACACAGTTTACATTTGGTCAGGTCTACATCAGCAGATAATGAGAATTCCCAGAGATACTTGTAACCGAGTCTAAGCCGAGCAGTAGTAACATCTAGAAGTCTGCTGATTTTATTGGATGATCCATAGATGTGTGGCTCCTCTTGTATGATATGTATGATAGATGGAATTACTAGTTCCAGTTTCTAGGCAGGCGATGAGTACTCACAATAACCTTAATTAAGCGTCAAAACAAAAATGTGTATACTCTTTTTACTCTCCTGACCTTAGTTCTCGAGCTATGTATTTCATTTTGGTACCAACGTGTTCGCAATAACATTCTCTAGAAGAAAATCAGCAAAAACGGTCACCAAAAGTTATATGAATACCAGCACCCAATAAATACCTACGTAGATGACTCGCCGTGTGTGTGTTTGATGGTGGTCAAACGATGTTTGATGTGTTTGATCAGGTGATGTCCTGATCCGCATAATTAATAATAAGTATAATAATAATATAATATAAGTATAATAATAGTATAATAAGAGCAAAGCGTTCCTATTACGAGAATAGATTCAAAGAAGCAAAAGGCAACATAAAAAGCACATGGAGAGCCATCTCTACCATCCTAGGAGCTAAACAACATTCACATAATAAGATAAAAATCTCCAAGGATGGTTATACACCTGCAACAGATCTTGAAACAGCAACTGAATTTAATAGCTTCTTTTCATCGTTTGGTGCTCACCTTGCCCGAAAAATCCCAGAGACTCAGACATATGTTACCACATATCTTTCACGCAGCTATCCAAACTCTCTTCTCCTCTCTCCGGTCAGCCCTACAGATGTTGTGTCCATCATTCACTCGCTAAAAACCAAAGCTGGGAACATTAGTGAAATACCATCGATGGTACACAGGCGTGCCACCCATGCCCTTGCACCATCCATAGCACTGCTGTTCAACAAATCCCTAGAGTGTCATACCTTCCCTGATATCCTTAAAAAAGCAAGAGTAACGCCAGTTCATAAAGGAGGTAACACGGCAGACATAAATAATTACAGACCCATATCGAATCTACCTATATTATCAAAATTATTTTTTTTTTTTTTACAAACAGCTCTACTCCAATCTTGTAAAATTCAATATACTAAGTCCCTGTCAGTTTGGCTTCCGCTCCCAAAAGAGTACCAATGATGCTATTGTTAGTCTGCTTGACTTAATCTTCTCAGCCCTTGACAAAAGTGAGTTTCCAATTGAACTCTTCATCGGCCTGAGAAAGGCCTTTGATACTGTTAACCATAACTACCTCTTACTTAAATTCCACCATTATGGAATCCGTGGCCTTGCCCTAAACTATATCCGATCCTATCTTAGTAACAGACACCAATATGAAGCCATCAATGATATAACCTCTCCCACTCTACCACTTAATTACCGTAAAGGTGCCACAGAGCAGCATCCTAGGACCCTCCTGTTTCTTATATACATCAATGATCTCCCTAATGTCTCTAACATACTTAAACCTATATTGTTGGCTGATGATACTACTCATCTACTCTGACCCCAACCCACTCCTGTTAAATAATGTTGTAAACAATTAATTAAAAAAAGTCTACTTGTGGATGTCAACCAACAAACCTCACACAAAACATAGAAAAGACCTACTATATCTTATTTGGAAACAAATCAACAAATGCAATTCAGCTTCAGATAGATAATGTAAACATTAGCAATAAAAATGATGGAAAGTTTCTTAGCCTATACTTAGACAAGAGACTCAACTTCCGCACCCATATACAACACATAACTAAAAAGGTTTCTAAAACAGTTGGTATACTGTTTAAGATCAGATATTATGTACCCTACTCTGCTCTCCTCTCACTCTATTATGCACTTATCTATCCCTATCATTCTTATGGCGTTTGTGCTTGGGGTTCAACCTCTGCAAACTACCTCAAGCCCATCATCATCCAGTAAAAATCTGCTATCAGGACAATAAATAACTCTACCTTCAGACAACACACAGCTCCCTTGTTCAAATCCTTAAACATGCTAAACAAATTCACTCCATACATTCTCCTGTGTAAATTACGTTTATAAAGCCCTTTTTCTAACTGCAAACCCTGTTCTGAAACTCTTCCTGGACAGATGTAATAGAACACATGGCCACGTCCCCACCAGACATAAATATCTCTTTGATATCCCCAGAGTCAAACTTAATCTATGTAAACACTCTATGTAAATAAAGGGACCTAGTCTATGGAACTCACTCCCTTATAATGATTTGAAAAGCTGTCCAACTTCTGCCATATTCAAAAATAAAACCAAAAAGTACCTGTAGTACTTTTTAAGTACGAGGGAGTAATGCGCAAAGCGTCCCTCACCTGTGACGTCACAGCGTCACCTGACGCCATATCAACACATCGGCCATTTTGTCGTCAGTTCAGTCATGGCGAGGACTAACCCTTCATGCAAACTGCACCTACTATCAAGAAGAAGAAGATTTTGTGTTCCACCGATAGTATTATCGTAAGTAAGCACTTATATTTTATATTTTATTAAATTAATTGATTCTATTTTTCTGTAATAAAGGTCCAAAGGGTTGTTAAGGAACAAGGGTGTAGCGATACCGACGCTCAGTGCGCTCAACTCACACCAAAGTATCACCTGTGTAGCTTCTGTAATTAGTGTTAATTAGTTATGCTATAAGATAATGAAGCGAGTATAAGATTAACTCGCTACAAGGGTACTGTGTTGGGAGGTGAGGGCTGTTACTGGTGTCTGTGGGGATGTGAGGACTTGTACCAACCACTATCACCACCAGTACCTTGTCTTGCATCCTGCTTAGTATTCCTATTGAGATATGAAGTATTATTGCATTCATATAATTATTCATTCATTGTCATTACTATTTTTATGGGCTATGTTCTGTTACCCTAATGCTTTTTACCCCTGGGCATGTCCATTTACTCTCCAGCCCTTCACAAGCCACTGCTGCACCCCCTCCATGCCCATACTTACTGTGCTTATTCTTACAGGACTGCACTGCATTATGTGGTGCTCACTGCCTGGACACCTTGATACATGCATTATAGGGTTCTGGTAGTTGTTCTACTCACCAAGCCCTTCCAAGGCCAGGCTTGACATGTGAGAGCTTGGTCCAACAGGCTGTTGCTTGGACAGGCCCCTCAGGCCCACATATCCACCACAGCCTTGTTTGTCCGGCACTTCAAAATCAAATGTTTATTTACGTAAGGTACATACATATTTTTAGGTAAGGTACTCTTTATTTGGGTAAATTTATCTTCGTAGTATTTAGCTTTGGCTCGTCTAATTATCTTGGATAGCAATAACGAGTAATTCTTTGAGAATTCTTTGGAGACAATTCCTAACCTATACTTCTCCCAACCTATACTTCTTCTCAAGGTCATCTTCACTTCTTGAAGATGTTCAGGTTTTCTCTTGAAGATGTCGACGGTTGTTCCAGCAATACTGTATTTCTTTTATTGCTGAAAACCTGTTTTCAGCCATAAAAAAATAATCCTGAATCCAGAAAAAAATCCCTTTTGTATCGTCTGGAAATTTTCAAATATTGCTGATCAAACCTGAGTCTAAATTATTTGTATATATTATGAATTACAGAGGTCCCAGGACAGGGTTTTTAGGCACTCCACTTACATTTTCCCACTCTGACTTAACCCCCATTTATACAAACTCAGTCTTATCTTTTAGCTAATAATTTATTGTACACACCATACTCAGCCTGTGTAGGGTAGTTTATTGTGCATGTGTAGTATATATATTTGTGTAGTATATTTGGTATATTTAATGCCTCTAACCTCTCCTCATAGTTCTTGTCCTTCAGTTCTGGGAGCCACTTAGTAGCATGTCTTTGCACCTTTTCCAGTTTGTTTATGTGCTTCTTAAGATATGGGCACCATACAACCGCTGCATATTCCAACTTTGGTCTAACAAAAGTCGTGAACAATTTCTTGAGTATTTCGCCATCCATGCATTTAAAAGCTCTGAATATTATCCTTTACCTGCAATTGGTTGTTGCTGTATTTATAGAATATGATTTGTTCTACTTTACATTTGTTTGTTCCTTTTTTTCAAAATTTCTTTCTGCCTCTCTCCTCACTGCCGTGTAGTTGTTTCTCTTTGTATTACTGGTATGTTTGGGGGTTTGGCCTCTTCGTATATTGATTCCATTTTTGTGTCTTTTGGTCTCTGTCCGTCTTGAAATTTCAGTTGAACAAATCCTGTTTCCTAGTTCTGCATCTTTGTTTTGGTATAAATGTTTTTGTTCCTTTATCATATATTTCACAAAATTGACATACTGTGCATTAATTCATCTCAATTACTTCCTTTCCTAACAGCAAGCCTTTCCAGTAAAATTCTTTGAATTCTTTTCTGACTTCTGGCCTAATGTTTGTTTTATCCTAGTGTGTATGATGCCTAGCGTGTGTCTGGTGCCTGTTGTGTTAAACCGAAGATAAATGCATAAGTATAGGTCAGTAATTTCTCCAGCTTTGAAAGGGGCTTTCATTATGCAGCAGTATTCCACTCTAGAGAGCACTAGCGTCTTGAAAACTATCATCATCGGTATAGCATCTCTAGTGTGAAAAGTTCTTGTTATCTATCCTGTCATTTTTCTTGCAGTTGTGACGGCTACTTTATTGTGTTCTTTAAATGTAAGGCCTTCTGACATCAGTACACCCAAATCCTTTACGTTGCTTTTCCGTTCAATGTTATGATTTGACTGAGTTTTGTAAGTGGTTTCCGTTTTTATATTTTTTATTTTTTCCGTAGCGCATGAGCTGAAACTTATGTTCGTTAATCACCATGTTATTTTCTGTAGCCCATAGAAAGACCTGATTTACATCTGATTGGAGGTTTGCCGTGTCCTCTATGTTGCCTACTCTCGTGAAGATTCTAGTGTCATCTGCAAAGGATGATCAAGTACTATAGGTTGTGTCCTTGTCTATGTCCGATATGAGGATGAGAAAAAGTATTGGAGCAAGCACAGTACGCTTGGGGACTGAGCTCTTTACGGTTGATGGTCCAGATTTTATTTTGTTGACTACTACACATTGGGTTCTATTAGTCAGGAAGTTGTATATCCATCTGCCTATTTTTCCGGTAATTCCTTTTGAACGCATTTTATGTGCAATAACACAATGGTCACATTTGTCAAAGGCTTTTTTTTGTCAAAGCGTTTTGTTTGTCTTCCATGGCATCTAGTGCCATGTCAGAGTGGTCCAGCAACTGTGATAGGCAAGAGCGCCCTGTTCTGAAACCATGTTGTCTGGGGTTATGGAGATGCTGTGATTCCATGTATTTTGTGATCTTACTTCTTAGCATTCTCTCAAAGATTTTTATGATGTGCGATGTTAGTGCTATCGGTCTGTAGTTTTTTGCCTCTGCCTTATTTCCTCCTTTATGGGGCGGTGCTATCTCTGCGGTTTTTAGTATGTCAGGGACAATGCCAGTATCTTGGCTTTGTCTCCAAAGAATGTGAAGGGCCTGCGATAACGTTTTTTACAGTTCTTGATGAATATAGAGTTCCAAGAGTCAGGGCCTGGTGCAGAGTGCATAGGCATACTGTCTATGGCTTCTTCAAAATCCAGTGGGGATAGGATCACATCTGATTTATGATTTGATGTTGGTATCATATCCATGAAAAATTCATTTGGGTTATCAATCAGATGGATGGAGAGCTACACTCGTGGTGTCCCATTTTCCCAGCACTCTTTGTCATATAATGCTTTGAAACTTTTGACGGATTTGGCCTCCACCACCTTCTCACCTAACATGTTCCAACCGTTTACCATTCTGTTTGCAAAAGTGAATTGTCTTACATTTCTTCGGCATCTTTGTTTAGTTCGTTTAAATCTATAACCTCTTGTTCTTGAAATTCCAGGTCTCGGGAAATCTTCCCTATCAAGTTTATCAATTCCTGTTACTGTTTTGTACGTAGTGATCATATCTCCTCTTTTCCTTCTGTCTTCTAGTTTGGAATATTTAATGCCTCTAATGTCTCCTCATAAATCCTGCCCTTCAGTTTTGGCATGAATGTTTGTGTGCCTTCATCGTATATTTTGCAAAATATGGAATACATCTCATTTACTTTACTTTAAGAATATGGTTCGATCAATTAAAAACCCTCTTGTTCAAATTGCAAAGAGACTGAAAGAGATGCAGCATGCTCAATGGATTATATATTAGTGATTATTATTAGGATTATATATTAGTGAATCATATTAGTGATTCAATTATTATGGTCATAAATTCACTTAAAAATGTAAATTTTAAGTTAAAAAATTTTAACCAAAAAACTTGATATTTTTCATATTTGGAACCATTCCATAATCCCAAGCATAAATGATTATATTTCTATCACTTGCTCTTAAGATTGTTTCATTTAATAGAGGTTGGGCATAATTGTTCTCTGCTGCTAATAGAACTGACTGACTTAGCTATAGGAAAATGTAAAATTAATTGGTTTATCCATTACAGTATTTTGCAGTTTATTTCATGATCCTGTGCTTAATACTTGCATAAATAGTAGATTACAAAATGCATTTTTATATCATTAGTATTGAATAATAATAATGCAAATAATTGACTTATAAATGATGTACAATTAATTGGTAGGTGATATTATATTATTAATATTTTTTCATTCTTGCAAAGCCTTAACAAAGCCATTAACATGTTAATATAAACTTGATCACCTTCCACTTATTTTCTCATGTGCTACCTACATGTACAAAACCTTATTCCTAAATGCATATTTTGTTCTGAAGCTTGTCCTTTATATGTTGTGTATCACCATCTCTGGAGAGTTTTATCTGATTGATGTATAAATTACTTTTAATTTTACAGAATATTATTGTTATACTGAATTTATTATTATATAAATAACTTAATTTTACAGAATCATCTATCAACGCACATCCACAAGTTGAGGAGGAGGATGTGACCTTCCAGATGTCTGAAGTACTGAAACAGGCACCAAACAGGCCTGGTGGATCTAGGTACAAGGTAAAATAATTTAATTTTTTTTTTTTTTTTTTTTTTTACTAATTGTCCGATATATATATATATATATATATATATATATATATATATATATATATATATATATATATATATATATATATATATATATATATATATATATATAATGTGTCGTACCTAGTAGCCAGAACGCACATCTCAGCCTACTATGCAAGGCCCGATTTGCCTAATAAGCCAAGTTTTCTTGAATTAATGTTTTTTCGACTACCTAACCTAACATTTTCAGCTACCTAACCTATCCTATAAAGATAGGTTAGGTTCGGTCATATATCTCTATTAATTTTAACTCCAATAAAAAAAGAATTGACCTCATACATAATGAAATGGATAGCTTTATCATTTCATAAGAAAAAAAATAGAGAAAATATATTAATTCATGAAAACTTGGCTTATTAGGCAAATCGGGCCTTGCATAGTAGGCTGAAAAGTGCGTTCTGGCGACTAGGTACGACATATATATATATATATATATATATATATATATATATATATATATATATATATATATATATATATATATATATATATATATATATATATATATATATATATATGTCGTACCTAGTAGCCAGAACGCACTTCTCAGCCTACTATGCAAGGCCCGATTTGCCTAATAAGCCAAGTTTTCATGAATTAATTGTTTTTCGACTACCTAACCTACCTAACCTAACCTAACCTAACTTTTTCGGCTACCTAACCAAACCTAACCTAAAAAGATAGGTTAGGTTAGGTTAGGTAGGGTTGGTTAGGTTCGGTCATATATCTACGTTAATTTTAACTCCAATAAAAAAAAATTGACCTCATACATAATGAAATGGGTTGATTTATCATTTCATAAGAAAAAAATTAGTGAAAATATATTAATTCAGGAAAACTTGGCTTATTAGGCAAATCGGGCCTTGAATAGTAGGCCAAAAAGTGAGTTCTGGCTACTAGGTACGACATATATATATATATATATATATATATATATATATATATATATATATATGTCGTACCTAATAGCCAGAACGCACTTCTCAGCCTACTATTCAAGGCCCGATTTGCCTAATAAGCCAAGTTTTCATGAATTAATGTTTTTTTGTCTACCTAACCTACCTAACCTAACCTAACCTAGCTTTTTTTGGCTACCTAACCTAACCTTACCTATAAATATAGGTTAGGTTAGGTTAGGTAGGGTTGGTTAGGTTCGGTCATATATCTACGTTAATTTTAACTCCAATAAAAAAAAATTGACCTCATACATAGAGAAAAGGGTTGCTTTATCATTTCATAAGAAAAAAATTATGGTAAATATATTAATTCAGGAAAACTTGGCTTATTAGGCAAATCGGGCCTTGAATAGTAGGCTGAGAAGTGAGTTCTGGCTACTAGGTACGACATATATATATATATATATATATATATATATATATATATATATATATATATATATATATATATATATATATATATATATATATATATATATATATATATATATATATATATATATATAATATCTCTATCACATCTATATCACTTTGTGCTTTAGCCCTGGTGGAGCTTGGTCCACCAGGCTGTTGTTTGGAGTGGCCCGCAGATCCACATACAGTCTGCATATGATATACAGTCTGTTGATCAATTAAACTACAGTAGTTAGTTTTTATCATCCGAATGCACCAATATGTGTTCATTCTTCCCAGATGAAGGAACTAGGTAATATTCATCATCTGAATGCACCATCTGATGCTTTAACACACTCATGATACACGAGAGGTTTAAAAAACTTTTAAAACTTTTAAAACTTTTTGACCTATGTATTTAAAAGCAATTCTAAAGTTAAAAAGTGTAGCATAGGCCCCTCGCAGAATGTTCTTAATATGATCCTCAGGTTATAGTTTTCTATCTAAAACCACCCCTAGATCTCTTTCTTGATCAGAATTCTTTATAGATCTCAGTGGCTCGATCATAGAAACTGCTCTAAATCCTTGTTGGCCTGGATTGTGGAGGTCATTGGTCTCTATAAAACTAGTAATCTGACTCCTGATCACTCTCAAATAATTTTATTATGTGGGATGTTAGTGCAACTGGTCTATAATTCTTTGCCAATGCTTGTGTTGTGTTGTGTTGTTTTGGTAGTGATGTGCAATGTGTTGTTTTGGTAGTGATTCGTCCAGTTCTGGTAGTAGTGCGGTTGTTGTGTAGTGTAGTACTTGTGTGCTTGTTAATGACTTGTATTCCAGTCTTGTGGGTATCTCCTTTCCCCTACGGGCCAACTGCTTTGTTCTTACCTAGCATTTTGCTTTGTTTGGGTATGAATGTTTGTGTGCCGTATATTTTGCAAAATTTGCCATATATCTCATTATTTACTCCTCTGCCTAGCAACAAGTCTGTCTAATTATACTCATTAACTGTTTTTCAAAGTTCCCCATAGTGTCCTTTATTGAAATCGAGTTCATGAACCGTTTCAATGTTCTTATTTTCTTCTAGATTATATCTTAAAGTATATTTAAATGTTATTGTTATTAAATGTTATTGTGACATTGCATTGCAATTGAGCTATGTTGTTTACCATACCGTTCATTTCGTGAGTATAAGTATAGATGCCACACTTGTGACAGGTAAAACCATGCCTTTTTTGAAAAACAGCACCGTCTGTTGCACGTAAGAGCAACCCACACTATATTATGTTGCGATATTATTTCAATATTTCCGATTGTATTGATAATTTGAATTTTCATAGATTTCAATTTATTTTCATTTCGATTTAATAATTTTGTGTGACATTGCATTGAAATTGAGCTGTGTTGTTTACCATACTGTTCATTTCATGAGTATAGTTTATTTTTTTATTTTTTTCATTTCATTTTTTTAGCTGTTCTTATTTTTCAGTGATGGGAATATCAGATCATTTGATGTTCCCAATTTTCTGATGGAAGCATCAGACCATTATAGAATGCATCGGATGAGGTAGTTTGGAATGGTGGGGAGGACGAGAGGGGGGTATGGTGGGGAAGACGAGGGGACAGAGGAGAGGGTAATGGTGGGGAGGACGAGGGGACTGGGGAGTTGGGGATGGTGGGGACAGGGGAATGCTGGGGAGGACAAAGGGACAGGTGAATGGGAGATGGTGGGGGAGGAAGAAGGACAGGGGAGGGGAAAATGGTAAGGAGGACGATGGGACAGGGAAGTGGGAATAGTGGGGATGATGTGGGGACAGGGAAGTGGGAAGGACGAGAGGACTGTGGAATGGGGAATAGCAAAGTGAATTATAATTATATATATTAATTAATTCTTATAAATTTCCAGAAGCCTGTATCAACACCCACACTAATGCAACTGAAAGAGATGTTGAGACAAGTATTGCTGATATGTTGAAGAACGCCCCAAACAAACTCGGTGGAAACAGATACAAGGTAAAGTTTGCCAATTTGCTGTAGTCTAATTCAATTTCTTTTTAGTAATCTTCGAGAACATTTATGCTATGAATAAGATAAAATAATGTAACTGATTTTGATTTATTTACTATTTATTATTTATTTACCGTTATTAGTATAATAGATCTCGTAATAATTTTGCAAAAATAATGGCATTTACTATTTTAAAAAGCTCGGGTGCAGGGGGGGGGGTTATGTAAAAGCCTGGTTTGTGCCTCGGAGAGGCTATGGGATCCAGTAAGATCGTCCTTCCTTTCCTCCCTAGAATCTGGATGTAGCAGGTGCTCAATTGTCAAAAGTGAAAAATTGGTTTTGTCTTCCGAATGCACCATTTGTGTAAATTTGCTAATAATCTTTTAAAAATAGTAAATGCCATTATTTTTGCAAAATTATTACGAGATCTATTATACTAATAACGGTTTGATAAAATACAGTAGACTGCCTACTGGATAATAGTTCCAGTCCACCTGTAGACAGGGATCTCACATCAGCTTGTATATTATACAAGGATAAGATTTGATTTACTTTTGTATTTATATGCATATATGCATTTATATGCATTATTCTCTAGAATAATAGATCTCGTAATAATTTGCAAAAATAGTGGCATTTACTATTTTAAAAAGCTCGGGTGCAGGGGGGGGGGGTTTGTGTAAAAGCCTGGTTTGTGCCTCGGAGAGGCTATGGGATCCAGTAAGATCGTCCTTCCTTTCCTCCCTAGAATCTGGATGTAGCAGGTGCTCAATTGTCAAAAGTGAAAAATTGGTTTTGTCTTCCGAATGCACCATTTGTGTAAATTTGCTAATAATCTTTTAAAAATAGTAAATGCCATTATTTTTGCAAAATTATTACGAGATCTATTATACTAATAACGGTTTGATAAAATACAGTAGACTGCCTACTGGATAATAGTTCCAGTCCACCTGTAGACAGGGATCTCACATCAGCTTGTATATTATACAAGGATAAGATTTGATTTACTTTTGTATTTATATGCATATATGCATTTATATGCATTATTCTCTAGAATAATAGATCTCGTAATAATTTTGCAAAAATAGTGGCATTTACTATTTTAAAAAGCTCGGGTGCAGGGGGGGGGGGTTTGTGTAAAAGCCTGGTTTGTGCCTCGGAGAGGCTATGGGATCCAGTAAGATCGTCCTTCCTTTCCTCCCTAGAATCTGGATGTAGCAGGTGCTCAATTGTCAAAAGTGAAAAATTGGTTTTGTCTTCCGAATGCACCATTTCTGTAAATTTGCTAATAATCTTTTAAAAATAGTAAATGCCATTATTTTTGCAAAATTATTACGAGATCTATTATACTAATAACGGTTTGATAAAATACAGTAGACTGCCTACTGGATAATAGTTCCAGTCCACCTGTAGACAGGGATCTCACATCAGCTTGTATATTATACAAGGATAAGATTTGATTTACTTTTGTATTTATATGCATATATGCATTTATATGCATTATTCTCTAGAATAATAGATCTCGTAATAATTTTGCAAAAATAGTGGCATTTACTATTTTAAAAAGCTCGGGTGCAGGGGGGGGGGGTTTGTGTAAAAGCCTGGTTTGTGCCTCGGAGAGGCTATGGGATCCAGTAAGATCGTCCTTCCTTTCCTCCCTAGAATCTGGATGTAGCAGGTGCTCAATTGTCAAAAGTGAAAAATTGGTTTTGTCTTCCGAATGCACCATTTGTGTAAATTTGCTAATAATCTTTTAAAAATAGTAAATGCCATTATTTTTGCAAAATTATTACGAGATCTATTATACTAATAACGGTTTGATAAAATACAGTAGACTGCCTACTGGATAATAGTTCCAGTCCACCTGTAGACAGGGATCTCACATCAGCTTGTATATTATACAAGGATAAGATTTGATTTACTTTTGTATTTATATGCATATATGCATTTATATGCATTATTCTCTAGAATAATAGATCTCGTAATAATTTTGCAAAAATAGTGGCATTTACTATTTTAAAAAGCTCGGGTGCAGGGGGGGGGGGGTTTGTGTAAAAGCCTGGTTTGTGCCTCGGAGAGGCTATGGGATCCAGTAAGATC
>NC_091210.1:24470221-24540221 GCF_040958095.1 Procambarus clarkii | reverse complement strand
ACCAGTACACACCATAAGGCACCAGTACACACCATAAGGCACCAGTACACACCATAATGCACCAGTACACATCATATGGCACCAGTACACACCATAAGGCACCAGAACACACACCATAAGGCACCAGTACACACCATAATGCACCAGTACACACCATAATGCACCAGTACACACCATAATGCACAAGTACACACTATAAGGCACCAGTACACGCCATAAGGCACCAGTACACACCATAAGGCACCAGTACACACCATAATGCACCAGTACACATCATATGGCACCAGTACACACCATAAGGCACCAGAACACACACCATAAGGCACCAGTACACACCATAATGCACCAGTACACACCATAATGCACCAGTACACACCATAATGCACCAGTACACACCATAAGGCACCAGTACACAATAAGGCACCAGTACACACAATAATGCACCAGTACACACCATAAGGCACCAGTACACTCCATACGGCACCAGTACGCACCATAAGGCACTAGAACACACCATAAGGCACCAGTACACACCATAAAGCACCAGTATACACCATAAGGCCCCAGTACACACCATAAGGTACGAGTACACACTATAAGGCACCAGTACACACCTACAGGTATTTGTTTCTGGTGTGGTGCTCATGGGATCTGTTACAACCTTCTAGGAAGCTTTTAGGGTCAGGATTGACATTACAGTGCAGCGTTTTATATATATAAAATACACATGAGAGTATGTGCAGGGACCTAATATCTAACATATTCAGAGATTTGAGTAAGGGGTCCATATATACTGCCCGGTTGCCTGAAATGCTATATGCCTACTATATTGGCTTTAGGTATTGTATGCACTAGCTCTATCTATAAATCCAACATTATGTTTGTAAATCAACTATGTATGTACTTTCCTGAATAAAATTGACTTTACTCTACACTTATATTCTCTGTGGATTTGTTATCCCCTATCGTTTGGGAGAAAAAAAATGACTAATACGTTCGGCGAATGACTTTGACTTCAACTTCACTTTGACTTCGTTCATGTCATCGTATTTTCCGTAATATATAAAGGTTATGACAATGCAATTATATTATTGTGTGCAAATAAGTTGGAAATTTCATGTACCCTAAAAATAGTAAAATAAAGAATAAGAATAATTAAATAATTGTTGTAGTAAATTGTCACACGTTCATCATACGCAAACGAACACACAGTGTGGAGCGTCAGTAGACCAAGGTCCGCGCCATTTTAAAACACGGCTTTGAATGTAAGTAATGTTTTTCTCGTACTAACACTGTGTTATGCAATAGATTAGGTCTTGAATTCACAAATTTAGTTGTTACATCTGACAGAGTATGTTAGACGGTGTAATGCTGGTCCATGTTGACGTATTTGTGGGCTTGGTTGGTTGACATGTGATGGCACACAATATCGGCACCCCACAACATGCTGTTGAAGTTGGAATGCATGGCATAGGCTCCTCACACAATGTTCTTTATGTGGTCCTCAGGTGATAGTTTTCTATTTAGAACCACCCCTAGATCTCTTTCTTTATCAGAATTCCTTAAAGATTTCTCACATGGTTTTCCTAATGATAGATTGTGGGCTGTAAGGGACAGGTGGGATGTATGGATTAGTTGATAATAGTTCCAGTCCACCTGTAGACAGGGATCTCACATCAGCTTGTATATTATACAAGGATAAGATTTGATAAATTCAGTTATTTGACTGAACACTGGCTCTGTTTAAATCAGAGATTTAAACATACATAGTCTAACCTAGCTCCATAACTAACTGCCATTAGCTGGCTCTGTTTAAATCAGAGATTTAAACATACATAGTCTAACCTAGCTCCATAACTAACAGCCATTAGCCATCCATGCACAGCCATCAGCCGGGCCATAGACCGGCTATTTTGCTTTTTTCCCAAGCCGGTCTATGGCCCGTGTTTTTTTTCGATGCCTCAGTGGCCCATGCACAGGTCCGTTCAAGGGGATTAAATAGCCGGTCTATGGCCCCTGGGTTTTACAAACTTTTTTTTCCCAAGCCGGTCTATGGCCCGTGTTTTTTTTCGATGCCTCAGTGGTCCATGCACATGTCCGTTCAAGGGGATTAAATAGCCGGTCTATGGCCCCTGGGTTTTACAAACTTTTTTTTCCCAAGCCGGTCTATGGCCCGTGTTTTTTTTCGATGCCTCAGTGGTCCATGCACATGTCCGTTCAAGGGGATTAAATAGCCGGTCTATGGCCCCTGGGTTTTACAAACTTTTATTTCCCAAGCCGGTCTATGGCCTGTGTTTTTTTTCGATGCCTCTGGTCCATGCACATGTCCGTTCAAGGGGATTAAATAGCCGGTCTATGGCCCCTGGGTTTTACAAACTTTTTTTTCCCAAGCCGGTCTATGGCCCCTGGGTTTTACGAACTTTTTTTTCCCAAGCCGGTCTATGGCCCCTGGGTTTTACAAACTTTTTTTCCCAAGCCAGTCTATGGCCCCTGGGTTTTACGAACTTTTTTTTCCCACGCCGGTCTATGGCCCGTGTTTTTTTCGATGCCTCAGTGGTCCATGCACATGTCCTTATCACATGTATCAAAGTCCTTATCACATAGCACATGTATCAAACCTTATTACAGGTAAAACCAGTAGGCAGTCTACTGTATTTTATCAAACTCTTATTAGAATAATAGATCTCGTAATAATTTTGCAAAAATAGTGGCATTTACTATTTTAAAAAGATTATTAAAAAATTTACCGATATGGTGCATTCGGAAGACAAACCCAATTTTTCACTTTTGACAATTGAGCTCGGGTGTAGGGGGGGGGTTGTGTAAAAGCCTGGTTTGTGCCTCGGAGAGGCTATGGGATCCAGTAAGATCGTCCTTCCTTTCCTCCCTAGAATCTGGATGTAGCAGGTGCTCAATTGTCAAAAGTGAAAAATTGGGTTTGTCTTCCGAATGCACCATATCTGTAAATTTTTTAATAATCTTTTAAAAATAGTAAATGCCACTATTTTTGCAAAATTATTATGAGATCTATTATTCTAATAAGGGTTTGATAAAATACAGTAGACTGCCTACTGGTTTTACCTGTAATAAGGTTTGATACAGATGATTATGATTATGGTTTTGGCCTCCACCACCCTCTCACCTAACTTGTTCCAACCGTGTCTACCACGCTGCTTGCGAAAGTTAATTTTCTAATATTTCTGTGGCATCTTTGTTTGGTTACCTTTTACAATATCTTCTTTTTATTCTACCATCTAGTTTTGGCATTTTATGCCTCTAACCTGGGAGCCACTTATTGGGATGTCTATACCTTTTCCAGTTGATGTGATTCTTTAGATATGGGCACCATATCTCCAGGTGTTCTTCACATTTAGCTTTAATTATTTTTTCCAATATTTTCACTTACTCTTGTAATACAGGGTTCGAGGTTCCCTATAGTGTCCTTTATTGAAATAGAGTTTAACAACAATTTCAATGTCCCTATTTTCTTTTAGATTATATCTCAACATATAATTAATGTCCAACAGGACATGATTACTCTTTCCAATGGGAGGATGGTATTGAATATTTGATCTAGTACTGATGGAATAATTTATATAATAATCACTAGAAATTATTTCGATAAGAATTTGAATTTATGCATGTCTTTGTTTTGGCATGCCTCTATTTCCACATGTTACATTTCTGCATGTCTCCAATTCTAGAAGTGTTCACTTTTGCATGTACCTGACAAGGATGTTATATGCACCAGCTTTAATTATCACACATTGTATATAATGAATGGCTTATTTTTAGAATTTTAATACATATTGCATCTGTCAATACATTATTAACCGATGCCTCAGTGGTCCATGCACAGGTCCGTTCAAGGGGATTAAATAGTCGTTCTATGGCCCCAGGGTTTTCTCAAATTTTCTTTCATAGCCGGTCTATGGTCCCTGGGTTTTACGAACTTTTTTTTCCCAAGCCGGTCTATGGCCCCCTGGGTCTTACAAACTTTTATTTCCCAAGCCGGTCTATGGCCCGTGTTTTTTTTCGATGCCTCAGTGGCCCATGCACAGGTCCGTTCAAGGGGATTAAATAGCCGGTCTATGGCCCCTGGGTTTTACAAACTTTTTTTTCCCAAGCCGGTCTATGGCCCGTGTTTTTTTTCGATGCCTCAGTGGTCCATGCACAGGTCCGTTCAAGGGGATTAAATAGTCGTTCTATGGCCCCAGGGTTTTCTCAAATTTTCTTTCATAGCCGGTCTATGGTCCCTGGGTTTTACGAACTTTTTTTTCCCAAGCCGGTCTATGGCCCCCTGGGTTTTACAAACTTTTTTTTCCCAAGCCGGTCTATGGCCCGTGTTTTTTTTCGATGCCTCAGTGGCCCATGCACAGGTCCGTTCAAGGGGATTAAATAGCCGGTCTATGGCCCCTGGGTTTTACAAACTTTTTTTTCCCAAGCCGGTCTATGGCCCGTGTTTTTTTTCGATGCCTCAGTGGTCCATGCACAGGTCCATTCAAGGGGATTAAATAGCCGTTCTATGGCCCCAGGGTTTTCTCAAATTTTCTTTCATAGCCGGTCTATGGTCCCTGGGTTTTACGAACTTTTTTTTCCCAAGCCGGTCTATGACGTGTATGTTAAATAAACCAAATTTTTCACTTTTGACAATTGAGCACCTGCTACATCCAGATTCTAGGGAGGAAAGGAATATAATATAATATCTAATATATCTATCTGTGTGAAATAGATTAAATCCATTTATTTGATATTCAGCTAATAGTTCTGTATTTTCTACATTCATCCATGTTTTGGTAAGTGCAATAATATGTATTGTTTCATTGCAGATTAGAGATTCAAGATAGTTTTAGATTTCCGAAGTACTGAAACGCGCGCCATACAGGCTTGGTGGATCTAGGTGCAAGGTAAAATTATTTACATTTACATGTTTTGTATTTATATGCATATATGCATTTATATGCATTATTCTATAGAATAATAGATCTCGTAATAATTTTGCAAAAATAGTGGCATTTACTATTTTTAAAAGATTATTAAAAAATTTACCGATAAGGTGCATTCGGAAGACAAACCCAATTTTTCACTTTTGACAATTGAGCTCGGGTGCAGGGGGGGGGAGTTGGTTGTGTAAAAGCCTGGTTTGTGCCTCGGAGAGGCTATGGGCTATGGGTTTTCCTAATGATAGATTGTGGGCTGTAAGGGACAGGTTTGATGTATGGATTAGTTGATAGAAGTTCCAGTCCACCTGTTGACAGGGATCTCACATCAGCTTGTATATTATACAAGGATAAGATTTGATGAATTCAGTTATTTGACTGAACACTGGCTCTGTTTAAATCAGAGATTTAAACATACATAGTCTAACCTAGCTCCTTTCTTTTTTACCTAGCCTAACCTAGCTTTTTTTTCCCAAGCCGGTCTATGGCCCGTGTTTTTTTTTCGATGCCTCAGTGGTCCATGCACATGTCCATTCAAGGGGATTAAATAGCCGGTCTATGTCCCCTGGGTTTTACGAACTTTTTTTCCCAAGCCGGTCTATGGCCCCTGGGTTTTACGAACTTTTTTTTCCAAAGCCGGTCTATGGCCCCTGGGTTTTACGAACTTTTTTTTCCCAAGCCGGTCTATGGCCCCTGGGTTTTACGAACTTTTTTTTCCCAAGCCGGTCTATGGCCCGTGTCTTTTTTCGATGCCTCAGTAGTCCATGCACATGTCCTTATCACATGTATCAAAGTCCTTATCACATAGCACATGTATCAAACCTTATTACAGGTAAAACCAGTAGGCAGTCTACTGTATTTTATCAAACCCTTATTAGAATAATAGATCTCGTAATAATTTTGCAAAAATAGTGGCATTTACTATTTTAAAAAGATTATTAAAAAATTTACCGATATGGTGCATTCGGAAGACAAACCCAATTTTTCACTTTTGACAATTGAGCTCGGGTGTAAGGGGGGGGTTGTGTAAAAGCCTGGTTTGTGCCTCGGAGAGGCTATGGGATCCAGTAAGATCGTCCTTCCTTTCCTCCCTAGAATATGGATGTAGCAGGTGCTCAATTGTCAAAAGTGAAAAATTGGGTTTGTCTTCCGAATGCACCATATCTGTAAATTTTTTAATAATCTTTTAAAAATAGTAAATGCCACTATTTTTGCAAAATTATTATGAGATCTATTATTCTAATAAGGGTTTGATAAAATACAGTAGACTGCCTACTGGTTTTACCTGTAATAAGGTTTGATACAGATGATTATGATTATGGTTTTGGCCTCCACCACCCTCTCACCTAACTTGTTCCAACCGTGTCTACCACGCTGCTTGCGAAAGTTAATTTTCTAATATTTCTGTGGCATCTTTGTTTGGTTACCTTTTACAATATCTTCTTTTTATTCTACCATCTAGTTTTGGCATTTTATGCCTCTAACCTGGGAGCCACTTATTGGGATGTCTATACCTTTTCCAGTTGATGTGATTCTTTAGATATGGGCACCATATCTCCAGGTGTTCTTCACATTTAGCTTTAATTATTTTTTCCAATATTTTCACTTACTCTTGTAATACAGGGTTCGAGGTTCCCTATAGTGTCCTTTATTGAAATAGAGTTTAACAACAATTTCAATGTCCCTATTTTCTTTTAGATTATATCTCAACATATAATTAATGTCCAACAGGACATGATTACTCTTTCCAATGGGAGGATGGTATTGAATATTTGATCTAGTACTGATGGAATAATTTATATAATAATCACTAGAAATTATTTCGATAAGAATTTGAATTTATGCATGTCTTTGTTTTGGCATGCCTCTATTTCCACATGTTACATTTCTGCATGTCTCCAATTCTAGAAGTGTTCACTTTTGCATGTACCTGACAAGGATGTTATATGCACCAGCTTTAATTATCACACATTGTATATAATGAATGGCTTATTTTTAGAATTTTAATACATATTGCATCTGTCAATACATTATTAACCGATGCCTCAGTGGTCCATGCACAGGTCCGTTCAAGGGGATTAAATAGTCGTTCTATGACCCCAGGGTTTTCTCAAATTTTCTTTCATAGCCGGTCTATGGTCCCTGGGTTTTACGAACTTTTTTTTCCCAAGCCGGTCTATGGCCCCCCTGGGTTTTACAAACTTTTTTTTCCAAGCCGGTCTATGGCCCCCTGGGTTTTACAAACTTTTTTTTCCCAAGCCGGTCTATGGCCCGTGTTTTTTTTTGATGCCTCAGTGGCCCATGCACAGGTCCGTTCAAGGGGATTAAATAGTCGTTCTATGGCCCCAGGGTTTTCTCAAATTTTCTTTCATAGCCGGTCTATGGTCCCTGGGTTTTACAAACTTTTTTTTCCCATGCCGGTCTATGGCCCCCTGGGCTTTACAAACTTTTTTTTCCCAAGCCGGTCTATGGCCCGTGTTTTTTTTCGATGCCTCAGTGGCCCATGCACAGGTCCGTTCAAGGGGATTAAATAGCCGGTCTATGGCCCCTGGGTTTTACAAACTTTTTTTTCCCAAGCCGGTCTATGGCCCGTGTTTTTTTCGATGCCTCAGTGGTCCATGCACAGGTCCGTTCAAGGGGATTAAATAGTCGTTCTATGGCCCCAGGGTTTTCTCAAATTTTCTTTCATAGCCGGTCTATGGTCCCTGGGTTTTACGAACTTTTTTTTCCCAAGCCGGTCTATGACGTGTATGTTAAATAAACCAAATTTTTCACTTTTGACAATTGAGCACCTGCTACATCCAGATTCTAGGGTGGAAAGGAATATAATATAATATCTAATATATCTATCTGTGTGAAATAGATTAAATCCATTTATTTGATATTCAGCTAATAGTTCTGTATTTTCTACATTCATCCATGTTTTGGTAAGTGCAATAATATGTATTGTTTCATTGCAGATTAGAGATTCAAGATAGTTCTAGATTTCCGAAGTACTGAAACGCGCGCCATACAGGCTTGGTGGATCTAGGTGCAAGGTAAAATTATTTACATTTACATGTTTTGTATTTATATGCATATATGCATTTATATGCATTATTCTATAGAATAATAGATCTCGTAATAATTTTGCAAAAATAGTGGCATTTACTATTTTTAAAAGATTATTAAAAAATTTACCGATATGGTGCATTCGGAAGACAAACCCAATTTTTCACTTTTGACAATTGAGCTCGGGTGCAGGGGGGGGGGAGTTGGTTGTGTAAAAGCCTGGTTTGTGCCTCGGAGAGGCTATGGGCTATGGGTTTTCCTAATGATAGATTGTGGGCTGTAAGGGACAGGTTTGATGTATGGATTAGTTGATAGAAGTTCCAGTCCACCTGTTGACAGGGATCTCACATCAGCTTGTATATTATACAAGGATAAGATTTGATAAATTCAGTTATTTGACTGAACACTGGCTCTGTTTAAATCAGAAATTTAAACATACATAGTCTAACCTAGCTCCTTTCTTTTTTACCTAGCCTAACCTAGCTTTTTTTTCCCAAGCCGGTCTATGGCCCGTGTTTTTTTTTCGATGCCTCAGTGGTCCATGCACATGTCCGTTCAAGGGGATTAAATAGCCGGTCTATGTCCCCTGGGTTTTACGAACTTTTTTTCCCAAGCCGGTCTATGGCCCCTGGGTTTTACGAACTTTTTTTTCCAAAGCCGGTCTATGGCCCCTGGGTTTTACGAACTTTTTTTTCCCAAGCCGGTCTATGGCCCCTGGGTTTTACGAACTTTTTTTTCCCAAGCCGGTCTATGGCCCGTGTTTTTTTTCGATGCCTCAGTGGTCCATGCACATGTCCTTATCACATGTATCAAAGTCCTTATCACATAGCACATGTATCAAACCTTATTACAGGTAAAACCAGTAGGCAGTCTACTGTATTTTATCAAACCCTTATTAGAATAATAGATCTCGTAATAATTTTGCAAAAATAGTGGCATTTACTATTTTAAAAAGATTATTAAAAAATTTACCGATATGGTGCATTCGGAAGACAAACCCAATTTTTCACTTTTGACAATTGAGCTCGGGTGTAAGGAGGGGGTTGTGTAAAAGCCTGGTTTGTGCCTCGGAGAGGCTATGGGATCCAGTAAGAT
This sequence comes from Procambarus clarkii, assembly GCF_040958095.1. Lineage (NCBI taxonomy): Eukaryota > Metazoa > Arthropoda > Malacostraca > Decapoda > Cambaridae > Procambarus > Procambarus clarkii. Next base: position 24,531,135 of record NC_091210.1, on the reverse strand, counting down.
CGTCCTTCCTTTCCTCCCTAGAATATGGATGTAGCAGGTGCTCAATTGTCAAAAGTGAAAAATTGGGTTTGTCTTCCGAATGCACCATATCTGTAAATTTTTTAATAATCTTTTAAAAATAATAAATGCCACTATTTTTGCAGAATTATTATGAGATCTATTATTCTAATAAGGGTTTGATAAAATACAGTAGACTGCCTACTGGTTTTACCTGTAATAAGGTTTGATACAGATGATTATGATTATGGTTTTGGCCTCCACCACCCTCTCACCTAACTTGTTCCAACCGTGTCTACCACGCTGCTTGCGAAAGTTAATTTTCTAATATTTCTGTGGCATCTTTGTTTGGTTACCTTTTACAATATCTTCTTTTTATTCTACCATCTAGTTTTGGCATTTTATGCCTCTAACCTGGGAGCCACTTATTGGGATGTCTATACCTTTTCCAGTTGATGTGATTCTTTAGATATGGGCACCATATCTCCAGGTGTTCTTCACATTTAGCTTTAATTATTTTTTCCAATATTTTCACTTACTCTTGTAATACAGGGTTCGAGGTTCCCTATAGTGTCCTTTATTGAAATAGAGTTTAACAACAATTTCAATGTCCCTATTTTCTTTTAGATTATATCTCAACATATAATTAATGTCCAACAGGACATGATTACTCTTTCCAATGGGAGGATGGTATTGAATATTTGATCTAGTACTGATGGAATAATTTATATAATAATCACTAGAAATTATTTCGATAAGAATTTGAATTTATGCATGTCTTTGTTTTGGCATGCCTCTATTTCCACATGTTACATTTCTGCATGTCTCCAATTCTAGAAGTGTTCACTTTTGCATGTACCTGACAAGGATGTTATATGCACCAGCTTTAATTATCACACATTGTATATAATGAATGGCTTATTTTTAGAATTTTAATACATATTGCATCTGTCAATACATTATTAACCGATGCCTCAGTGGTCCATGCACAGGTCCGTTCAAGGGGATTAAATTGTCGTTCTATGGCCCCAGGGTTTTCTCAAATTTTCTTTCATAGCCGGTCTATGGTCCCTGGGTTTTACGAACTTTTTTTTCCCAAGCCGGTCTATGGCCCCCTGGGTTTTACAAACTTTTTTTTCCCAAGCCGGTCTATGGCCCGTGTTTTTTTTCGATGCCTCAGTGGCCCATGCACAGGTCCGTTCAAGGGGATTAAATAGCCGGTCTATGGCCCTTGGGTTTTACAAACTTTTTTTTCCCAACCCGGTCTATGGCCCGTGTTTTTTTCGATGCCTCAGTGGTCCATGCACAGGTCCGTTCAAGGGGATTAAATAGTCGTTCTATGGCCCCAGGGTTTTCTCAAATTTTCTTTCATAGCCGGTCTATGGTCCCTGGGTTTTACGAACTTTTTTTTCCCAAGCCGGTCTATGGCCCCCTGGGTTTTACAAACTTTTTTTTCCCAAGCCGGTCTATGGCCCTTTTTTTTTCGATGCCTCAGTGGCCCATGCACAGGTCTGTTCAAGGGGATTAAATAGCCGGTCTATGGCCCCTGGGTTTTACAAACTTTTTTTTCCCAAGCCGGTCTATGGCCCGTGTTTTTTTCCGATGCCTCAGTGGTCCATGCACAGGTCCGTTCAAGGGGATTAAATAGCCGTTCTATGGCCCCAGGGTTTTCTCAAATTTTCTTTCATAGCCGGTCTATGGTCCCTGGGTTTTACAAACTTTTTTTTCCCAAGCTGGTCTATGGCGTGTATGTTAAATAAACCAAAATTTTCACTTTTGACAATTGAGCACCTGCTACATCCAGATTCTAGGGAGGAAAGGAATATAATATAATATCTAATATATCTATCTGTGTGAAATAGATTAAATCCATTTATTTGATATTCAGCTAATAGTTCTGTATTTTCTACATTCATCCATGTTTTGGTAAGTGCAATAATATGTATTGTTTCATTGCAGATTAGAGATTCAAGATAGTTCTAGATTTCCGAAGTACTGAAACGCGCGCCATACAGGCTTGGTGGATCTAGGTGCAAGGTAAAATTATTTACATTTACTTGTTTTGTATTTATATGCATATATGCATTTATATGCATTATTCTATAGAATAATAGATCTCGTAATAATTTTGCAAAAATAGTGGCATTTACTATTTTTAAAAGATTATTAAAAAATTTACCGATATGGTGCATTCGGAAGACAAACCCAATTTTTCACTTTTGACAATTGAGCTCGGGTGCAGGGGGGGGGGGTTGGTTGTGTAAAAGCCTGGTTTGTGCCTCGGAGAGGCTATGGGCTATGGGTTTTCCTAATGATAGATTGTGGGCTGTAAGGGACAGGTTTGATGTATGGATTAGTTGATAGAAGTTCCAGTCCACCTGTAGACAGGGATCTCACATCAGCTTGTATATTATACAAGGATAAGATTTGATAAATTCAGTTATTTGACTGAACACTGGCTCTGTTTAAATCAGAGATTTAAACATACATAGTCTAACCTAGCTCCTTTCTTTTTTACCTAGCCTAACCTAGCTTTTTTTTCCCAAGCCGGTCTATGGCCCGTGTTTTTTTTCGATGCCTCAGTGGTCCATGCACATGTCCGTTCAAGGGGATTAAATAGCCGGTCTATGGCCCCTGGGTTTTACAAACTTTTTTTTCCCAAGCCGGTCTATGGCCCCTGGGTTTTACAAACTTCTTTTTCCCAAGCCGGTCTATGGCCCCTGGGATTTACAAACTTTTTTTTCCCAAGCCGGTCTATGACCCCTGGGTTTTACGAACTTTTTTTCCCAAGCCGGTCTATGGCCCCTGGGTTTTACGAACTTTTTTTTCCCAAGCCGGTCTATGGCCCGTGTTTTTTTTCGATGCCTCAGTGGTCCATGCACATGTCCTTATCACATGTATCAAAGTCCTTATCACATAGCACATGTATCAAACCTTATTACAGGTAAAACCAGTAGGCAGTCTACTGTATTTTATCAAACCCTTATTAGAATAATAGATCTCGTAATAATTTTGCAAAAATAGTGGCATTTACTATTTTAAAAAGATTATTAAAAAATTTACCGATATGGTGCATTCGGAAGACAAACCCAATTTTTCACTTTTGACAATTGAGCTCGGGTGTAGGGGGGGGGGGGTTATGTAAAAGCCTAGTTTGTGCCTCGGAGAGGCTATGGGATCCAGTATGATCGTCCTTCCTTTCCTCCCTAGAATATGGATGTAGCAGGTGCTCAATTGTCAAAAGTGAAAAATTGGGTTTGTCTTCTGAATGCACCATATCTGTAAATTTTTTAATAATCTTTTAAAAATAGTAAATGCCACTATTTTTGCAAAATTATTATGAGATCTATTATTCTAATAAGGGTTTGATAAAATACAGTAGACTGCCTACTGGTTTTACCTGTAATAAGGTTTGATACAGATGATTATGATTATGGTTTTGGCCTCCACCACCCTCTCACCTAACTTGTTCCAACCGTGTCTACCACGCTGCTTGCGAAAGTTAATTTTCTAATATTTCTGTGGCATCTTTGTTTGGTTACCTTTTACAATATCTTCTGTTTATTCTACCATCTAGTTTTGGCATTTTATGCCTCTAACCTGGGAGCCACTTATTGGGATGTCTATACCTTTTCCAGTTGATGTGATTCTTTAGATATGGGCACCATATCTCCAGGTGTTCTTCACATTTAGCTTTAATTATTTTTTCCAATATTTTCACTTTCTCTTGTAATACAGGGTTCGAGGTTCCCTATAGTGTCCTTTATTGAAATAGAGTTTAACAACAATTTCAATGTCCCTATTTTCTTTTAGATTATATCTCAACATATAATAAATGTCCAACAGGACATGATTACTCTTTCCAATGGGTGGATGGTATTGAATATTTGATCTAGTACTGATGGAATAATTTATATAATAATCACTAGAAATTATTTCGATAAGAATTTGAATTTATGCATGTCTTTGTTTTGGCATGCCTCTACTTCCACATGTTACTTTTCTGCATGTCTCCAATTCTAGAAGTGTTCACTTTTGCATGTACCTGACAAGGATGTTATATGCACCAGCTTTAATTATCACACATTGTATATAATGAATGGCTTATTTTTAGAATTTTAATACATATTGCATCTGTCAATACATTATTAACCGATGCCTCAGTGGTCCATGCACAGGTCCGTTCAAGGGGATTAAATAGTCGTTCTATGACCCCAGGGTTTTCTCAAATTTTCTTTCATAGCCGGTCTATGGTCCCTGGGTTTTACGAACTTTTTTTTCCCAAGCCGGTCTATGGCCCCCCTGGGTTTTACAAACTTTTTTTTTCCAAGCCGGTCTATGGCCCCCTGGGTTTTACAAACTTTTTTTTCCCAAGCCGGTCTATGGCCCGTGTTTTTTTTTGATGCCTCAGTGGCCCATGCACAGGTCCGTTCAAGGGGATTAAATAGTCGTTCTATGGCCCCAGGGTTTTCTCAAATTTTCTTTCATAGCCGGTCTATGGTCCCTGGGTTTTACGAACTTTTTTTTCCCATGCCGGTCTATGGCCCCCTGGGCTTTACAAACTTTTTTTTCCCAAGCCGGTCTATGGCCCGTGTTTTTTTCCGATGCCTCAGTGGTCCATGCACAGGTCCGTTCAAGGGGATTAAATAGCCGTTCTATGGCCCCAGGGTTTTCTCAAATTTTCTTTCATAGCCGGTCTATGGTCCCTGGGTTTTACGAACTTTTTTTTCCCAAGCCGGTCTATGGCTTCCTGGGTTTTACAAACTTTTTTTTCCCAAGCCGGTCTATGGCCCGTGTTTTTTTTCGATGCCTCAATGGCCCATGCACAGGTCCGTTCAAGGGGATTAAATAGCCGGTCTATGGCCCCTGGGTTTTACAAACTTTTTTTTCCCAAGCCGGTCTATGGCCCGTGTTTTTTTTCGATGCCTCAGTGGTCCATGCACATGTCCGTTCAAGGGGATTAAATAGCCGGTCTATAGCCCCTGGGTTTTACGAACTTTTTTTTCCCAAGCCGGTCTATGGCCCCTGGGTTTTACAAACTTTTTTTTCCCAAGCCGGTCTATGGCCCGTGTTTTTTTTTCGATGCCTCAGTGGTCCATGCACATGTCCGTTCAAGGGGATTAAATAGCCGGTCTATGGCCCCTGGGTTTTACGAACTTTTTTTTTCCCAAGCCGGTCTATGGCCTCTGGGCTTTACGAACTTTTTTTTCCTAAGCCGGTCTATGGCCCTTGGGTTTTACGAACTATTTTTCCCAAGCCGGTCTATGGCGTGTATGTTAAATAAACCAAATTTTTCACTTTTGACAATTGTGCACCTGCTACATCCAGATTCTAGGGAGGAAAGGAATATAATATAATATCTAATATATCTATCTGTGTGAAATAGATTAAATCCATTTATTTGATATTCAGCTAATAGTTCTGTATTTTCTACATTCATCCATGTTTTGGTAAGTGCAATAATATGTATTGTTTCATTGCAGATTAGAGATTCTAGGTAGTTCTAGATTTCCGAAGTACTGAAACGCGCGCCGTACAGGCTTGGTGGATCTAGGTGCAAGGTAAAATTATTTACATTTACTTGTTTTTATATATATATATATATATATATATATATATATATATATATATATATATATATATATATATATATATATATATATATATATATATATATATATATATATATATATATATATATATATATTAGTATATTTTGGTAGCAGTCTTTCCTGTAGACATATATTATTAAATATGACCGAAAAAGTAAGATTAATAATTCTAACACGAATTTTCTCAATCTTTCGTACATTACGCTTCACTGTTGGAGGTAAATCAAAAATCACTTCTCCAAAATTCATTTTTATTTCTAGTCTGACGCGACACGGGCGCGTTTCGTAAAACTTATTACATTTTCAAAGACTTCACAAATAAACAACTGATTAGAACTTACGTATCTCTGATTTTATATCTACATTTGAGTGAGGTGGGAGGGGTGATGTGGCATTAACACAAGACAGAACAACAGGGGATATTAATAGGGTATTAAAAGTATCAACACAAGACAGAACAGAAACAATGGGTATTGAATAGAAGTGTTTGTAGAAAGCCTATTGGTCCATATTTCTTGATGCTTCTATATTGGAGCGGAGTCTTGAGGTGGGTAGAATATAGTTGTGCAATAATTGGCTGTTGATTGCTGGTGTTGACTTCTTGATGTGTAGTGCCTCGCAAACGTCAAGCCGCCTGCTATCGCTGTATCTATCGATGATTTCTGTGTTGTTTACTAGGATTTCTCTGGCGATGGTTTGGTTATGGGAAGAGATTATATGTTCCTTAATGGAGCCCTGTTGCTTATGCATCGTTAAATGCCTAGAAAGAAATGTTGTTGTCTTGCCTATATACTGGGTTTTTTGGAGCTTACAGTCCCCAAGTGGGCATTTGAAGGCATAGACGACGTTAGTCTCTTTTAAAGCGTTCTGTTTTGTGTCTGGAGAGTTTCTCATGAGTAGGCTGGCCGTTTTTCTGGTTTTATAGTAAATCGTCAGTTGTATCCTCTGATTTTTGTCTGTAGGGATAACGTTTCTATTAACAATATCTTTCAGGACCCTTTCCTCAGTTTTATGAGCTGTGGAAAAGAAGTTCCTGTAAAATAGTCTAATAGGGGGTATAGGTGTTGTGTTAGTTGTCTCTTCGGAGGTTGCATGGCTTTTCACTTTCCTTCTTATGATGTCTTCGATGAAACCATTGGAGAAGCCGTTATTGACTAGGACCTGCCTTACCCTACAGAGTTCTTCGTCGACTTGCTTCCATTCTGAGCTGTGGCTGAGAGCTCGGTCGACGTATGCGTTAACAACACTCCTCTTGTACCTGTCAGGGCAGTCGCTGTTGGCATTTAGGCACATTCCTATGTTTGTTTCCTTAGTGTAGACTGCAGTGTGGAAACCTCCGCCCTTTTCCATGACTGTTACATCTAGAAAAGGCAGCTTCCCATCCTTTTCCGTCTCGTAAGTGAAACGCAGCACGGAACTCTGCTCAAATGCCTCCTTCAGCTCCTGCAGATGTCTGACATCAGGTACCTGTGTAAAAATGTCGTCAACATACCTGCAGTATATGGCTGGTTTCAAGTTCATGTCGACTAAGACTTTTTGCTCGATGGTACCCATGTAGAAGTTTGCAAACAGGACACCTAGGGGAGAACCCATGGCGACCCCATCTACTTGCTTATACATGTGCCCATCCGGGCTCAAGAAGGGTGCCTCTTTAGTACAAGCTTGGAGTAGCTTCCTCAGAATACTTTCTGGCATGTCAAGAGGAGTACAGGCTGGATCACGATACACTCTGTCGGCTATCATTCTGATTGTCTCGTCCACAGGTACGTTGGTAAACAGCGATTCTACGTCCAACGAGGCTCTTATCCCTGTGGCCCATGTGCCCCGCAGTAAGTCCACAAATTCCTTTGGAGACTTCAGGCTGAAGGCGCAAGGAACATAAGGAGTCAGCAGGCCGTTGAGTCGCTTCGCCAGTCTGTACGTGGGTGTGGGTATCTGGCTAATGATTGGCCGAAGTGGGTTTCCAGGCTTGTGTGTCTTGACATTTCCATACGCATATCCAGGTTTATATTCCCCAATGATCTTTGGCAGGTGGAGTCCGGATTTCTTGGCGTTCACAGTTTCGATCAGTTTGTTGACCTTTGCTTTTAATTCGGCTGTAGTGTCCTTCGTTACCCTTTGGAACTTAGTTTGGTCAGAGAGTATGATGTTCATTTTCGCCAGATATTCGTCTTTTTTAAGAATGACATATATTGGCGACTTGTCACCTCTCCTGACAACTATCTCCTTGTTCTCACGAAGGCTTTTAGCTGCCGCTTTAAGCTCGGGGGACAGTATGGTGCTTCTGTACTTGCCTCGATTCTTTCCTCCTTCTGCAATAAGTTCTGCTTGTAAGGTATCTTTGGTAGTGACCTTCTTTTGTGTCTCGAGGTCGAATATGTCGTCCAACAGAATTTCCAACTCTACTTTCCGGGCCATTTCACTCGGTCTGGACATAACATGACAGTTTATGCCCAGATTTAGGAGAGTGACTTGGTCCTCAGTGAGGTTAATTCCTGCAAGGTTCAGGAAGCCATCTCTTGGTCGTGGAATTGCCATAGGTCCTCCATATAATGTTGTTAGTTTCTTGATAATGCTTATCATTATCAAGAAACTAACAACATTATATGGAGGACCTATGGCAATTCCACGACCAAGAGATGGCTTCCTGAACCTTGCAGGAATTAACCTCACTGAGGACCAAGTCACTCTCCTAAATCTGGGCATAAACTGTCATGTTATGTCCAGACCGAGTGAAATGGCCCGGAAAGTAGAGTTGGAAATTCTGTTGGACGACATATTCGACCTCGAGACACAAAAGAAGGTCACTACCAAAGATACCTTACAAGCAGAACTTATTGCAGAAGGAGGAAAGAATCGAGGCAACTACAGAAGCACCATACTGACCCCCGAGCTTAAAGCGACAGCTAAAAGCCTTCGTGAGAACAAGGAGATAGTTGTCAGGAGAGGTGACAAGTCGCCAATATATGTCATTCTTAAAAAAGACGAATATCTGGCGAAAATGAACATCATACTCTCTGACCAAACTAAGTTCCAAAGGGTAACGAAGGACACTACAGCCGAATTAAAAGCAAAGGTCAACAAACTGATCGAAACTGTGAACGCCAAGAAATCCGGACTCCACCTGCCAAAGATCATTGGGGAATATAAACCTGGATATGCGTATGGAAATGTCAAGACGCACAAGCCTGGAAACCCACTTCGGCCAATCATTAGCCAGATACCCACACCCACGTACAGACTGGCGAAGCGACTCAACGGCCTGCTGACTCCTTATGTTCCTTGCGCCTTCAGCCTGAAGTCTCCAAAGGAATTTGTGGACTTACTGCGGGGCACACGGGCCACAGGGATAAGAGCCTCGTTGGACGTAGAATCGCTGTTTACCAACGTACCTGTGGACGAGACAATCGGAATGATAGCCGACAGAGTGTATCGTGATCCAGCCTGTACTCCTCTTGACATGCCAGAAAGTATTCTGAGGAAACTACTCCAAGCTTGTACTAAAGAGGCACCCTTCTTGAGCCCGGATGGGCACATGTATAAGCAAGTAGATGGGGTCGCCATGGGTTCTCCCCTAGGTGTCCTGTTTGCAAACTTATACATGGGTACCATCGAGCAAAAAGTCTTAGTCGACATGAACTTGAAACCAGCCATATACTGCAGGTATGTTGACGACATTTTTACACAGGTACCTGATGTCAGACATCTGCAGGAGCTGAAGAAGGCATTTGAGCAGAGTTCCGTGCTGCGTTTCACTTACGAGACGGAAAAGGATGGGAAGCTGCCTTTTCTAGATGTAACAGTCATGGAAAAGGGCGGAGGTTTCCACACTGCAGTCTACACTAAGGAAACAAACATAGGAATGTGCCTAAATGCCAACAGCGACTGCCCTGACAGGTACAAGAGGAGTGTTGTTAACGCATACGTCGACCGTGCTCTCAGCCACAGCTCAGAATGGAAGCAAGTCGACGAAGAACTCTGTAGGGTAAGGCAGGTCCTAGTCAATAACGGCTTCTCCAATGGTTTCATCGAAGATATCATAAGAAGGAAAGTGAAAAGCCATGCAACCTCTGAAGAGACAACTAACACAACACCTATACCCCCTATTAGACTATTTTACAGGAACTTCTTTTCCACAGCTCATAAAACTGAGGAAAGGGTCCTGAAAGATATTGTTAATAGAAACGTTATCCCTACAGACAAAAATCAGAGGATACAACTGACGATTTACTATAAAACCAGAAAAACGGCCAGCCTACTCATGAGAAACTCTCCAGACACAAAACAGAACGCTTTAAAAGAGACTAACGTCGTCTATGCCTTCAAATGCCCACTTGGGGACTGTAAGCTCCAAAAAAACCAGTATATAGGCAAGACAACAACATCTCTTTCTAGGCGTTTAACGATGCATAAGCAGCAGGGCTCCATTAAGGAACATATAATCTCTTCCCATAACCAAACCATCGCCAGAGAAATCCTAGTAAACAACACAGAAATCATCGATAGATACAGCGATAGCAGGCGGCTTGACGTTTGCGAGGCACTACACATCAAGAAGTCAACACCAGCAATCAACAGCCAATTATTGCACAACTATATTCTACCCACCTCAAGACTCCGCTCCAATATAGAAGCATCAAGAAATAAGGACCAATAGGCTTTCTACAAACACTTCTATTCAATACCCATTGTTTCTGTTCTGTCTTGTGTTGATACTTTTAATACCCTATTAATATCCCCTGTTGTTCTGTCTTGTGTTAATGCCACATCACCCCTCCCACCTCACTCAAATGTAGATATAAAATCAGAGATACGTAAGTTCTAATCAGTTGTTTATTTGTGAAGTCTTTGAAAATGTAATAAGTTTTACGAAACGCGCCCGTGTCGCGTCAGACTAGAAATAAAAATGAATTTTGGAGAAGAGATTTTTTATTTACCTCCAACAGTGAAGCGTAATGTACGAAAGATTGAGAAAATTCGTGTTAGAATTATTAATCTTATTTTTTCGGTCATATTTAATAATATATATATATATATATATATATATATATATATATATATTTATATATATATATATATATATATATATTATATATGTGTGTATATGTATTTGTATGTATATAAATTTGTGTGTAAATCACGGAAATTAATTTGAGGAAACTGGCAACCAAAAACCAGTAGGCAGTCTACTGTATTTTATCAAACCCTTATTAGAATAATAGATCTTGTAAAAATTTACCGATATGGTGCATTTGGAAGACAAACCAAATTTTTTCACTTTTGACAATTGAGCACCTGCTACATCCAGATTCTAGGGAGGAAAGGAAGGACGATCTTACTGGATCCCATAGCCTCTCTGAGGCACAAACCAGGCTTGTACACAACCCTCCCCCTGCACCCGAGCTATGTCAACAGGTCGTTCTTTCTCTTTACCCTTACATCATCACACACAGAGATCACAATAACGTGATGCATCAAATGAACAAATCCACAAGGGCCGTGATGAGGATTTGAACCTGCGTCCGGGAGCATCCCAGACACTGCCTAAATCGACTGAGCTACAACAGGGTAAAAGGATCCAGGAAGTTCAGTAGAAGTTTGGTTTCAACCCTTTTACCCTGTCGTAGCTCAGTCGATTAAGGCAGTGTCTGGGATGCTCCCGGACACAGGTTTGAATCCTCATCACGGCCCTTGTGGATTTGTTCATTTGATGCATCACGTTATTGTGATCTGTGTGTGATGATGTAAGGGCGAAGAGGGAGAACGGCCTGTTGACATAGCTCGTGTGCAGGGATGGGGGGTTGTGTAAAAGCCTGGTTTGTGCCTCGGAGAGGCTATGGGATCCAGTAAGTTCAGTAGAACTTCGGTTTCAACCCTTTTACCCTGTTGTAGCTCAGTCGATTAAGGCAGTGTCTGGGATGCTCCCGGACGCAGGTTCGAATCCTCGTCACGGCCCTTGTGGATTTGTTCATTTGATGCATCACGTTATTGTGATCTGTGTGTGTAATTCTTCACTTGCTACAGCAACAGGAATGTGTGTGTATGTATTTGTGTTGTTGAATATGACCGAAAGTGTAAGATTAATGATTCTAACACAAATCGTCTGAATATTTGTTTTTCTTCACTGTCGAGAGTAGTTAAAAAAATTTACTCGAGTTTATTTTCACACTTTATTTATGGTCCTTAAGTCCCTCTCCTTACTGCTGCTGCTGTTTCTCGCATCTTTGCATTGCTTGTATGTTTGGGGGTTTGGCCTCTTGCTATATATTGATTCCATTTGTGTGTGTTTGGGTCTCAGGCCCTCTCGCAATTTCTGTTGAACAAACCCCTTTTCCTAGTTCTGCATCTCTCCTTTGGTACAAATTTTGTTGTGCTTTTATCATATATTTCACAAAACTTGACATACATTTCATTTACTTCATGTCCTATCAGCAAGTGTTTGTCAAATTCTTTAAGGAAAGTTTATCATCCTGATTGCAGATCTCTAGCGCTATTATGTCAACTTCTTGTGGATTCGCAATCATTATTTAATTTACCTTTAGGTGTTCTTTCACCAGCACAGCAACACTGTACCTCTCCCAACCAGTTTAAGATAAAAACTAAGTACTAACTAATTAACTCAATGTAACCTACCTTACCCCCAAAATGTCAACCCATGTCTTCTATTTTAAACAATGCTGTTTTGTTGACCAAATTGTATTTTTGTTTTTTTCTGCAATGTTTCCCCCCCCCCCCCACCACTCTACCACCACATTGAGTTTAGTAGCTCTGTGCACGTCAGGTGCTGTTTAATATACAGACCTACTCCTCCATTTGACCTAGTTTCTCTATCACATCTATATCACTTTGTGCTTTAGGCCTGGTGGAGCTTGGTCCACCAGGCTGTTGTTTGGAGTGGCCCGCAGATCCACATACAGTCTGCATATGATATACAGTCTGTTGATCAATTGAACTACAGTAGTTAGTTTTTATCATCCGAATGCACCAATATGTGTTCATTCTTCCCAGATGAAGGAACTAGGTAATATTCATCATCTGAATGCACCATCTGAAGCTTTAACACACTCATGATACACGAGAGGTTTAAAAAACTTTTAAAACTTTTAAAACTTTTTGACCTATGTATTTAAAAGCAATTCTAAAGTTAAAAAGTGTAGCATAGGCCCCTCGCAGAATGTTCTTAATATGATCCTCAGGTTATAGTTTTCTATCTAAAACCACCCCTAGATCTCTTTCTTGATCAGAATTCTTTATAGATCTCTGTGGCTCGATCATAGAAACTGAGTAAATTCGTTACACTGGACCTTCCAGATCGAATACCATGCTGACAGTCTGATATATCATTCAGTACGTCTGCATCTGAAATTGAGCAATACCGGATTTATTATTTGGTTTTATAAATTTTATACTTATAATCTTAACTTATTTCAGAGACCACGAGTAATCTGGGCTTCGAACTCAACAGAAAAGCCTTCCGTAGACCTGCTTCTTTGCTACATAGTAGACAAAATTTAGTAAGTATTGATTTATTATGTGTTTATTTATTTTTTCTTTATATACAAGAAGGTACATTGGGGGAGAGTACAATGACTTGAAGTTATACATTCTTGTAAAGCAACTAGCACTCATAGCGTTTCGGGCAGATCTAAGTATAGACCAAGGAACTTACCATCTTTTTTATTTCTGATGTTAACATTGTGTAACTGTAGATGAATTGCATTTGTTGATTTGCTCCCAAGTAAGATGTTGTAGGTCCTTTCTATGTTTAGTGTGAGTTTGTTGGTTGACATTAATAAGTGGATTTTTTTTTAATTTATTGTTTACATCATTATTTAATATGAGTGGGTTGGAGTCTGAGTAGATGAGGTTAGTGTCATCATTATCTCATATCTCAGTGATTTTGTCGTAATGGTCAAGTAGCTGTACTGTACAAGTAGAGGACATGAGAGATAGCTGTAAGAGGTATTTCAATATCTTCCTGCTCTAAATCCTTGTTGGCCTGGATTGTGGAGATCATTGGTCTCTATAAAACTAGTAACCTGACTCCTGATCACTCTCAAATAATTTTATTATGTGGGATGTTAGTGCAACTGGTCTATAATTCTTTGCCAATGCTTGTGTTGTGTTGTGTTGTTTTGGTAGTGATGTGCAATGTGTTGTTTTGGTAGTGATTCATCCAGTTCTGGTAGTAGTGCGGTTGTTGTGTGGTGTAGTACTTGTGTGCTTGTTAATGACTTGTATTCCAGTCTTGTGGGTATCTCCTTTCCCCTACGGGCCAACTGCTTTGTTCTTACCTAGCATTTTGCTTTGTTTGGGTATGAATGTTTGTGTGCCGTATATTTTGCAAAATTTGCCATATATCTCATTATTTACTCCTCTGCCTAGCAACAAGTCTGTCTAATTATACTCATTAACTGTTTTTCAAAGTTCCCCATAGTGTCCTTTATTGAAATCGAGTTCATGAACCGTTTCAATGTTCTTATTTTCTTCTAGATTATATCTTAAAGTATATTTAAATGGTATTGTTATTATTGTTATTAAATGTTATTGTGACATTGCATTGCAATTGAGCTGTGTTGTTTACCATACCGTTCATTTCGTGAGTATAAGTATAGATGCCACACTTGTGACAGGTAAAACCATGCCTTTTTTGAAAAACACCACCGTCTGTTGCACGTAAGAGCAACCCACACTATATTATGTTGCGATATTTCAATATTTCCGATTGCATTGATAATTTGAATTTTCATAGATTTCAATTTATTTTCATTTCGATTTAATAATTTTGTGTGACATTGCATTGAAATTGAGCTGTGTTGTTTACCATACTGTTCATTTCATGAGTATAGTTTATTTTTTTATTTTTTTCATTTATTAGTGACAGAGATGACTACTGTGAATATACTTTTACTCAGTTTACAATTAAATCCCTTAAATCTTCTTTGACTATTGGAGCCATCTATAGATTTCCCAATACTAACATAGCTTCTTTCTCAGACAACCTAAGGAATCTTATTATAAACAACAATCTCAACAAAAACCACTTCATTCTGGGAGGAGATTTTAATATTGACCTGGGTCAACAAAATAGCTCTCAAGTTGACTATTTCCTTAACAGCATGAACTCCTGTATGCTAATCCCCACAATCACCAAACCTACCTGAGTCACTCAAACATCAGCCACTACCTTGGACCACATACGGACAAACATAACAGCTCCCCTTGTACCTGGTATAATCTACGACAGAACAACTGACCACTATCCTACCTTTCTCATAGCGAACATGGACATAACACCACCAAAAAGCAAGAAACTTTCATTTAGGCTACACAGTGAATCAGCTTTAGACAATCTTACAGAGGCACTTTACAATATTAACTGGGATTCTGAATTCAATAATACCCATGATATAAATTCATTAGCTAACCTCTTCATCTCCAAAACTCTAAGCCTCTACAACATTCATTGTCCCCTTCTTACCAAGCAAGTAACTGACAAAAGATTAAACAATCCATGGCTCACAAGTGGCATTCTCAACTCAATCAACAAGAAACTTGAATATGAAAAGAAAGTTAGGATTGGCCTAGTTTCAAAGGAAGTAGCTAAAAGGTACTCATCAATGCTTACCAGTATCATAAGAAAGGCAAAACTTGCATATTATGTGAATAGATTCAATGAAGCAAAAGGCAACATGAAAAGCACTTGGAAAACTATCTCTAGTATCCTAGGAACTAAACAACACTCACATAACCAAATAAAACTCTACAAGGATGGGGGTATACCGTCAACTGACTTAGAAATGGCAAATGAATTTAATAGTTTCTTTTCATCGGTTGGTGCTAACCTTGCCAGTAAAATCCCACAGACTCAGACACATATTAACACATATCTCTCAGGCAGCTATCCAAACTCTCTTCTCCTTTCACCAATCAGCCTGGCAGATGTTGTGTCCATCATACATTCTCTAAAAACCAAGGCAGGGAACACCAGTGAAATTCCGTCCATTGTGTACAAGAGAGCCTCCCATGCCCTTGCCCCACCCATAGCACTACTGTTCAACAAATCTATAGAGTATCACACCTTCCCTGATATCCTCAAAAAAGCAAGAGTAACGCCAGTCCATAAAGGAGGCAATCCGGCGGACATAAACAATTATAGACCAATATCAAATCTACCCATTCTATCAAAAATATTTGAAAAAATTATTTACAAACAGCTCTATTCCTACCTCGTAAAATTCGACATACTCAGCCCCTGCCAGTTTGGCTTCCGGTCCCAAAAGAGCACCAATGATGCAATCATTAGTCTCCTTGACATTATCTACTCAGCCCTTGACAAAAATGAGTTTCGATTGGACTCTTCATTGACCTAAGAAAAGCCTTTGATACTGTTAATCACAACTACCTCTTACTTAAACTCCAGCATTATGGAATCCGAGGCCTTGCCCTTGACTACATCCGATCCTCTCTTAGTGACAGACACCAATATGTAACCATCAATGATACAACTTCTTCCACTCTACCAATTACTGTTGGAGTGCCACAGGGCAGCATCTTAGGACCTCTTCTATTTCTTATATATATAAACGATCTGCCTAATGTCTCTAATATTCTCAAACCTATATTGTTTGCTGACGATACTACCCTTATCTACTCAAACCTCAACCCACATACACTAAATAATGTTGTGAATAATGAATTAAAAAAAGTCCACTTATGGATGTCAACGAACAAACTAACATTAAACATCGAAAAGACTTACTACATCTTATTTGGAAGCAAATCATCAAATGCAATTCAGCTACAGATAGACAACATTAACATCAGTAATAAAAATGATGGCAAGTTTCTTGGCCTATTCCTAGACAAGAGACTCAACTTCAGCACCCACATTCAACACATAACTAAGAAAGTCTCTAAGACAGTTGGTATACTCTCCAAAATCAGATATTATGTTCCTAACTCTGCTCTCCTCTCACTATATTATGCACTAATCTACCCCTATCTTAATTATGGTATCTGTGCATGGGGGTCTACCGCTGCAAACCACCTTAAGCCCATCATCACACAGCAAAAATCTGCTATCAGAATAATAACTAACTCTGCTTTCAGACAACACTCAGCTCCCTTGTTTAAATCCCTAAACTTGCTAAATATTAACTCCCTCCACACATTCTCTTGTGTCAACTACATTTACAAGACCCTGTTCTTAAATGCAAACCATGCTCTGAAACTCTCCCTGGACAGATGTAATAGGACCCATTATCACCACACCAGAAATAAATATCTCTTTGATATCCCCAGGGTCAAACTTAATCTGTGTAACCACTCTATGCAAATTAAGGGACCTAGTCTATGGAACTCACTCCCTAGTGAATTGAAAAACTGTAAAACTTTTGCCTTATTTAAAAGCAAAACCAAAAAGTACCTAACTTCATCTATTTAGTTTCCTACACTGAGCTTTAAATTTGCTCTGTACCTAGTGTTACCCAATCTCCTAATTTTTATGTAATATCAAACAACCTTATCATTGTGCTCATTGCTGTCTTCTTTTATGTGCTAGCCATATGCTGTATTGTGACTACCAATTTTTGTCAACTACCATTCAAGCTGTCATTGCAATCAATCTTATATTGTTTCTGCTGTATTGTGCCTACCAATTTGTTGTCAACTACCATTTTAAGCTGTCATTGCAATCAATCATAGCTACCTATGTGCTTTAATATACTGTACCTATAATTTTCTCTCATCTTCTTTTTTTTCATTCCATGTAATCTGTTATCATTTTTTTGTCTATAAATTTTGCAAGTATTTACCTCCTTAAAATTTTCTTAGATTAAGGACCTGCCCGAAACGCTGCGCGTGCTAGTGGCTTTACAAGAATGTAATTACCATATTTGTATCCTCACATTCCTTATGTACATTCTTGTATATGCATAAATAAATAAATAAATAAATTAATTAATTAATTTTTTTTAGCTGTTCTTATTTTTCAGTGATGGGAATATCAGATCATTTGATGTTCCCAATTTTCTGATGGAAGCATCAGACCATTATAGAATGCATCGGATGAGGTAGTTTGGAATGGTGGGGAGGACGAGAGGGGGGGATGGTGGGGAAGACGAGGGGACAGAGGAGAGGGTAATGGTGGGGAGGACGAGGGGACTGGGGAGTTGGGGATGGTGGGGACAAGGGAATGCTGGGGAGGACAAAGGGACAGGTGAATGGGAGATGGTGGGGGAGGAAGAAGGGACAGGGGAGGGGAAAATGGTAAGGAGGACGATGGGACAGGGAAGTGGGAATAGTGGGGATGATGTGGGGACGGGGAAGTGGGAAGGACGAGAGGACTGTGGAATGGGGAATGGCAAAGTGAATTATAATTATATATATTAATTAATTCTTATAAATTTCCAGAAGCCTGTATCAACACCCACACTAATGCAACTGAAAGAGATGTTGAGACAAGTATTGCTGATATGTTGAAGAACGCCCCAAACAAACTCGGTGGAAACAGATACAAGGTAAAGGTTGCCAATTTGCTGTAGTCTAATTCAATTTCTTTTTAGTAATCTTTGACAACATTTATGCTATGAATAAGATAAAATAATGTAACTGATTTTGACTAAATATGTAGATATATTTAATTTTCTGAGCACTAATAATGAAAGAAAACCAAAATAAGAGGTGGCTACTATCTCTAATAATGGGCTGGAATAATGCAGGATATAATAATATATATATATAAATATGACAATGTCAGACCACGGAGGAAGAATGAAACAGGAATTTCCTTAAGTACTTTCGTATATTAAATACATCTTCAGAAGGTCCTTCTGAAGATGTATTTAATATACGAAAGTACTTAAGGAAATTCCTGTTTCATTCTTCCTCCGTGGTCTGACATTGTCACATTCTTAATCACGTGTTTATTTTTGTGATATACACACATATATATAAATATATATATATTTATATATATATATTTATTTATATAAATATATATATGATATATAGATTCTATATAGATTCTATTCTATTACTCTATTCTATTCTATTCTATAGTTTTATATAGATTCTTGTTTTAGTTTTTTTTTCTATAATATGGAAACGGTTTTTAATTAATAAATTAAATATTATATAATAAAATAATGTATTATTGAAAACAATTAGTAACAAACAATATTTCATTACAGGGTGGTGAAGCAAGAAGACATGTGCATCACACAGCAGACTTGGATATGACGAATACTGAAAATAGGTGGCGAGCCTGTTGCATGGTGTACTGCTGAATCTTCTCTAATGTCTATATAGAAGAATCTATATGTGTCTATATATAGACACATATAGATTCCTATATATAACCTATATATATATATGTGTGTATATATATTATAATATATATATATATATATATATATATATATATATATATATATATATATATATATATATATATATATATATATATATATATATATATATATATATATATATATATATATATTATTAAATATGACCGAAAAAGTAAGATTAATAATTCTAACACGAATTTTCTCAATCTTTCGTACATTATGCTTCACTGTTGGAGGTAAATCAAAAATCACTTCTCCAAAATTCATTTTTATTTCTAGTCTGACGCGACACGGGCGCGTTTCGTAAAACTTATTACATTTTCAAAGACTTCACAAATACACAACTGATTAGAACTTGCGTTTCCCTGATTTTATATCTACATTTGAGTGAGGTGGGAAGGGTGATGTGGCATTACATTTGAGTGAGGTGGGAAGGATGATGTGGCATTAACACAAGACAGAACACTAGAGGATATTAATAGGGTATTAAAAGTATCAACACAAGACAGAACAGAAACAATGGGTATTGAATAGAAGTGTTTGTAGAAAGCCTATTGGTCCATATTTCTTGATGCTTCTATATTGGAGCGGAGTCTTGAGGTGGGTAGAATATAGTTGTGCAATAATTGGCTGTTGATTGCTGGTGTTGACTTCTTGATGTGTAGTGCCTCGCAAACGTCAAGCCGCCTGCTATCGCTGTATCTATCGATGATTTCTGTGTTGTTTACTAGGATTTCTCTGGCGATGGTTTGGTTATGGGAAGAGATTATATGTTCCTTAATGGAGCCCTGTTGTTTATGCATCGTTAAACGCCTAGAAAGAGATGTTGTTGTCTTGCCTATATACTGGGTTTTTTGGAGCTTACAGTCCCCAAGTGGGCATTTGAAGGCATAGACGACGTTAGTCTCTTTTAAAGCGTTCTGTTTCGTGTCTGGAGAGTTTCTCATGAGTAGGCTGGCCGTTTTTCTGGTTTTATAGTAAATCGTCAGTTGTATCCTCTGATTTTTGTCTGTAGGGATAACGTTTCTATTAACAATATCTTTCAGGACCCTTTCCTCTGTTTTATGAGCTGTGGAAAAGAAGTTCCTGTAAAATAGTCTAATAGGGGGTATAGGTGTTGTGTTAGTTGTCTCTTCGGAGGTTGCATGGCTTTTCACTTTCCTTCTTATGATGTCTTCGATGAAACCATTGGAGAAGCCGTTATTGACTAGAACCTGCCTTACCCTACAGAGTTCTTCGTCGACTTGCTTCCATTCTGAGCTGTGGCTGAGAGCACGGTCGACGTATGCGTTAACAACACTCCTCTTGTACCTGTCAGGGCAGTCGCTGTTGGCATTTAGGCACATTCCTATGTTTGTTTCCTTTGTGTAGACTGCAGTGTGGAAACCTCCGCCCTTTTCCATGACTGTTACATCTAGAAAAGGCAGCTTCCCATCCTTTTCCGTCTCGTAAGTGAAACGCAGCACGGAACTCTGCTCAAATGCCTCCTTCAGCTCCTGCAGATGTCTGACATCAGGTACCTGTGTAAAAATGTCGTCAACATACCTGCAGTATATGGCTGGTTTCAAGTTCATGTCGACTAAGACTTTTTGCTCGATGGTACCCATGTAGAAGTTTGCAAACAGGACACCTAGGGGAGAACCCATGGCGACCCCATCTACTTGCTTATACATGTGCCCATCCGGGCTCAAGAAGGGTGCCTCTTTAGTACAAGCTTGGAGTAGCTTCCTCAGAATACTTTCTGGCATGTCAAGAGGAGTACAGGCTGGATCACGATACACTCTGTCGGCTATCATTCCGATTGTCTCGTCCACAGGTACGTTGGTAAACAGCGATTCTACGTCCAACGAGGCTCTTATCCCTGTGGCCCGTGCGGGCCACAGGGATAAGAGCCTCGTTGGACGTAGAATCGCTGTTTACCAACGTACCTGTGGACGAGACAATCGGAATGATAGCCGACAGAGTGTATCGTGATCCAGCCTGTACTCCTCTTGACATGCCAGAAAGTATTCTGAGGAAACTACTCCAAGCTTGTACTAAAGAGGCACCCTTCTTGAGCCCGGATGGGCACATGTATAAGCAAGTAGATGGGGTCGCCATGGGTTCTCCCCTAGGTGTCCTGTTTGCAAACTTCTACATGGGTACCATCGAGCAAAAAGTCTTAGTCGACATGAACTTGAAACCGGCCATATACTGCAGGTATGTTGACGACATTTTTACACAGGTACCTGATGTCAGACATCTGCAGGAGCTGAAGGAGGCATTTGAGCAGAGTTCCGTGCTGCGTTTCACTTACGAGACGGAAAAGGATGGGAAGCTGCCTTTTCTAGATGTAACAGTCATGGAAAAGGGCGGAGGTTTCCACACTGCAGTCTACACAAAGGAAACAAACATAGGAATGTACCTAAATGCCAACAGCGACTGCCCTGACAGGTACAAGAGGAGTGTTGTTAACGCATACGTCGACCGTGCTCTCAGCCACAGCTCAGAATGGAAGCAAGTCGACGAAGAACTCTGTAGGGTAAGGCAGGTTCTAGTCAATAACGGCTTCTCCAATGGTTTCATCGAAGACATCATAAGAAGGAAAGTGAAAAGCCATGCAACCTCCGAAGAGACAACTAACACAACACCTATACCCCCTATTAGACTATTTTACAGGAACTTCTTTTCCACAGCTCATAAAACAGAGGAAAGGGTCCTGAAAGATATTGTTAATAGAAACGTTATCCCTACAGACAAAAATCAGAGGATACAACTGACGATTTACTATAAAACCAGAAAAACGGCCAGCCTACTCATGAGAAACTCTCCAGACACGAAACAGAACGCTTTAAAAGAGACTAACGTCGTCTATGCCTTCAAATGCCCACTTGGGGACTGTAAGCTCCAAAAAACCCAGTATATAGGCAAGACAACAACATCTCTTTCTAGGCGTTTAACGATGCATAAACAACAGGGCTCCATTAAGGAACATATAATCTCTTCCCATAACCAAACCATCGCCAGAGAAATCCTAGTAAACAACACAGAAATCATCGATAGATACAGCGATAGCAGGCGGCTTGACGTTTGCGAGGCACTACACATCAAGAAGTCAACACCAGCAATCAACAGCCAATTATTGCACAACTATATTCTACCCACCTCAAGACTCCGCTCCAATATAGAAGCATCAAGAAATATGGACCAATAGGCTTTCTACAAACACTTCTATTCAATACCCATTGTTTCTGTTCTGTCTTGTGTTGATACTTTTAATACCCTATTAATATCGTCTAGTGTTCTGTCTTGTGTTAATGCCACATCATCCTTCCCACCTCACTCAAATGTAATGCCACATCACCCTTCCCACCTCACTCAAATGTAGATATAAAATCAGGGAAACGCAAGTTCTAATCAGTTGTGTATTTGTGAAGTCTTTGAAAATGTAATAAGTTTTACGAAACGCGCCCGTGTCGCGTCAGACTAGAAATAAAAATGAATTTTGGAGAAGTGATTTTTGATTTACCACCAACAGTGAAGCATAATGTACGAAAGATTGAGAAAATTCGTGTTAGAATTATTAATCTTACTTTTTCGGTCATATTTAATAATATATGTCTACAGGAAAGACTGCTACCAAAATATACTAATATATATATATATATATATATATATATATATATATATATATATATATATATATATATATATATATATATATATATATATATATATATATAGGTTAGATAGGTTAGGTTTGGTAGGGTTGGTTAGTTATCATATATCTACGTATAACTAGCTAGTTTTACCTTTATATATATATTATTTATATATATATATATATTATATAAAAAGTTTGTGAGAAAGACCTCTGGTGCCAATGTGGGGACCCATAGCCTCGGAGAAGAAAATAAAAAAGTATTCAGAGGAGACCTTGTGGTCACTCACTAAACACTAATATTATCTTCTACCACCCCCATTCTTTTGTATGTACACATATATATTTGCTTTATTTGAACTTTGTTACAAAGAGGGAGTTACATATAGGTTACAAAGATGGTTATCATATATATATTATTTATATATATATATATATTATTTATTTTTCAGCTTTAGACAGCACATCAGGCTAAAAACAAACTCCAAAATAGCACCTATCTATCAGTTTATAACCAAAATGTTAGATCACTTGGTAAACATTTTGACGATTTAAATGCACTACTCACAGCACTAGGTACTAACCTATCGTTCATTATTTTAACAGAAACTTGGCTAAATAAAGACTATATTTAGCACATCAGCACATCAGCACATCAGGCTTTATCAGCTTTAGACAACACACCAGGCTAAAAACAAACTCCAAAATAAAACAAACTCACTCCTGAGTGTTGTTATATTATCATAGCAATATGGAAGTTGTAGTTAAGGACCTGGTGACTCTAGTGGGAGCCCTGAGGACAGGGTTGGACTCTCTGCGGGAGGAGGTGCGTCAGCTTAAAGAACAACGAGAAGTAACGAAGGAGGAGACCAGCAGTAAAGGGACCTCGTCTTGGAGAGTTGTGAAAGACAGGGGCCTTAAGAAGACTTTGATAAAGCCGCCTTCAAACGCCATAGCAACTTCTAATTCATTTGACGTTTTGGAGGACGAGTGCTGTGGTGAGACTGCGGATCACGCAAAAGGGAAAGCAACGAAGAGAAAGGAAGCGCAGGCCCCTCAGAAAGTAAAGGTACCTAAGCAAACATTAGTTGTGGGAGATTCCCAGATAAGGTATTTGGATAGAGCGTTTTGTGCTAGAGATAGGGGGAACAGGTTAAGGGTTTGCTATCCCGGAGCTGGCATTGGTGATATTATAAACAACATGAATGATATTATGGCTGGTAATGGGAACAATCCCATTATTTGCATTAGCGCGGGAGGAAATGATGTTGGTCGAGTTAGGAGTGAGGAACTGATTCAGAGGTATAAAACAGCCATAGAATTAGTTAGGAGCAAGGGAGGAATCCCGATCATATGTGGCATTCTTCCAAGAAAGGGAGTGGGAAATGAATGGATATCGAGGGCACTTGGTGTCAATTGCCGGCTGGAAAGATATTGCAAATCAAATGCAATATCTTTCATAGACAACTGGGAACACTTCTATGGAAGAAATGAAATGTATGCTCGTGATGGGGTGCATCTATCGAGAGCTGGGGTTGTTGCTGTTGCGAACTCGTTGGAGGAAGTGGTTAGAGGTGTTTGTTTGGGTTTAAACTGTTAGTAGATAGAGGTATGGGAATTGATTTGGAGGAAGGAGGTAATAAAAGTATGTGTTTGTGGGAGAAAGGAATTGGCAAAACGATCAGGGAAAGAGAAGGTCCGCAAAATAACAATTCACTTAGGGTATATTACACTAACAGTAGAAGTCTAAGAAATAAAATTAACGAATTAAATGCTCTTGTCTGCACAGAAAAAATAGATATTATTGCACTTACCGAAACGTGGATGAATGTAGAAAATAGAGAACTATTAGCTGAATATCAAATATATGGATTTAAACTATTTCACACAGATAGATATATTAGACGAGGAGGTGGAGTAGCCATATATGTTAGGGACAATTTGAAATGTAGTCTCAAAGAGGGAATCAAAACAGAGCCACACACAGAAACTATTTGGATTGAATTAAACGAAAAAGCTAATAATATTATAATAGGAGTAATATATAGGCCACCAAATTTAGACAGAATGGAAGCAAAGCATCTATGGGATGAAATATCTAGAGCATCTAGATCTAACAGTATTTATGTCATGGGTGACTTTAATTTTAGCGGAATAAACTGGTTGAACAAAACAGGGAATAGTGAAGCAGAAGATTTTCTAGAATTAATTGACGATTGCTTTCTTACGCAACACATTAAGGAACCAACACGGGAAAATAATATTTTAGATTTAGTGTTAACTAACAGGGAAACGCAAATTAATGACATCGAAATAGGGAGTGAGCTAGGGAGCAGTGATCACAAAGAAATCAGATTTAGCATAGAATGGAATAGACCAGTAGGAGAAAATTCTGTTAAAGTGCCAGATTTTCGAAAAGCTGATTTTAATAGCCTAAGAAATTTTTTGGGTCAAATTGATTGGAAAGGCTTGGGTATGGGGTGTGGGCCGGTCTTGGAGCGAGACATGAACCCAGCGATAGGTGACTTAAATGGGGATTTCGATGTGGATTCAATATATAACTTATTTAAGAATATTCTAAACAAAGCACAGGAACGTAGTATACCATACAAATTGAATAGATCGTATACTAATGACCCAAAGTGGATAACAAAGAATTTGAAGAACCTTATAGGTAAAAAGAGAGCTTGGTACAAAAGGATTAAAAATGGGGAGGTCACTTTAGAACAGGAATTCGTACAACTGGTTAGAAATGTTAAAAAAGAGATAAGGAAAGCAAAAAGAAACTATGAAGTTCGCATAGCAGGGCAAGCAAAGACAAATCCTAAAGGGTTTTTTCAGTTATATCGTACTAAGACTAGGGAAAGGATAGGTCCATTAAAAACTGAGACAGGTCAAATAACAGATAGTGATGAAGAGATGAGTAGTATTTTTAATAAATATTTTGTATCTGTATTTACTAAAGAGGAACTTAACAATATGCCTTCAGCCGAACAAGTCTATGTGGGTGGGGACGAGGACAGGTTGACGAGTTTAGCAGTTACCAGGGAGGATGTTCTTAAACAAATAGTAAAACTCAAACCAAACAAATCCCCAGGGCCGGATGAAGTGTTTGCTAGGGTGCTTAAAGAATGCAAAGAGGAGCTTTGTGACCCACTGTCAACCATATTTAATAAATCAATAGAGTCAGGCAGAGTGCCAGAGTTTTGGAAAGTTGCTAATGTGATACCAGTTTTTAAGAAAGGAGATAGATCACTTGCGTCTAACTATCGACCAATTAGCCTAACGTCTATTGTGGGAAAGTTACTCGAATCTATGATAGCAAATAAAATTCGTCTTCATCTTGAAAAACATAAATTAATAATTGAGTCGCAACATGGTTTTATAAATGGCCGTTCATGTTTAACAAATTTGTTATCTTTTTATTCTAGCATTGTTGAGGCAGTTGATAGTGGTAAGGATTGCGATGTTGTATACCTTGACTTTAGCAAAGCTTTTGATACAGTGCCACATGAAAGACTGATTAAAAAAATAGAGTCTCATGGTATTGGGGGTGCTATATTAAGCTGGATTAGGGCATGGCTATACCAAAGGAAACAGAGAGTTAGTATAAATGGAATCAAGTCAGAGTGGGAAAATGTTGTAAGTGGAGTGCCTCAAGGCTCTGTCCTGGGACCTCTGTTGTTTATAATATATATAAATGATTTAGATTCAGGTTTGAGTAGCAACATTTGCAAATTTGCCGATGATACGAAAATCGGTAGGGAAATTAATTCGGAGGAGGACTCACTATCACTTCAAGTTGATCTAGATAGGGTTTTGAAATGGTCAAAGGATTGGCAGATGCAGTTTAATGCTGATAAATGTAAAGTTCTGAGGTTAGGTAATGATGATAGAGTTACAAGATACGAGCTAGATGGTGTTGTGATTGCGAAGTCGGATTGCGAAAGGGATCTGGGAGTTATGATTAGTAAGAATTTAAAACAAAAGGATCAATGCATAAATGTTCGTAATAAGGCAAATCGGACACTTGGATTTATTAATCGCAGCGTTAGTAACAAGACACCTGGTGTGGTTCTCAAGCTATATCTTGCTCTAGTTAGGCCCCATTTAGATTATGCAGTTCAGTTTTGGTCGCCATATTATAGAATGGATATAAATTCACTTGAACGTGTCCAGCGTAGGATGACAAAGTTAATTCCCCAAATTAGAAATCTTTCATATGAAGAAAGATTAACAAAGCTTAAGTTGCATTCACTGGAAAGGCGAAGAGTTAGGGGTGACATGATAGAGGTTTACAAGTGGATGAATGGACATAACCGGGGGGATATTAATAGGGTATTAAAAGTATCAACACAGGACAGAACACGAAACAATGGATATAAATTGGATAAGTTTAGATTTAGGAAAGACTTGGGTAAATACTGGTTCAGTAACAGGGTTGTTGATTTGTGGAACCAATTGCCGCGTAACATTGTGGAGGTGGGGTCCCTCGATTGTTTCAAGCACGGGTTGGACAAGTATATGAGTGGGATTGGGTGGTTATAGAATAGGAGCTGCCTCGTATGGGCCAATAGGCCTTCTGCAGTTACCTTTGTTCTTATGTTCTTATGTTCTATATTAAGCTGGATTAGGGCATGGCTATACCAAAGGAAACAGAGAGTTAGTATAAATGGAATCAAGTCAGAGTGGGAAAATGTTGTAAGTGGAGTGCCTCAAGGCTCTGTCCTGGGACCTCTGTTGTTTATAATATATATAAATGATTTAGATTCAGGTTTGAGTAGCAACATTTGCAAATTTGCCGATGATACGAAAATCGGTAGGGAAATTAATTCGGAGGAGGACTCACTATCACTTCAAGTTGATCTAGATAGGGTTTTGAAATGGTCAAAGGATTGGCAGATGCAGTTTAATGCTGATAAATGTAAAGTTCTGAGGTTAGGTAATGATGATAGAGTTACAAGATACGAGCTAGATGGTGTTGTGATTGTGAAGTCGGATTGCGAAAGGGATCTGGGAGTTATGATTAGTAAGAATTTAAAACAAAAGGATCAATGCATAAATGTTCGTAATAAGGCAAATCGGACACTTGGATTTATTAATCGCAGCGTTAGTAACAAGACACCTGGTGTGGTTCTCAAGCTATATCTTGCTCTAGTTAGGCCCCATTTAGATTATGCAGTTCAGTTTTGGTCGCCATATTATAGAATGGATATAAATTCACTTGAACGTGTCCAGCGTAGGATGACTAAGTTAATTCCCCAAATTAGAAATCTTTCATATGAAGAAAGATTAACAAAGCTTAAGTTGCATTCACTGGAAAGGCGAAGAGTTAGGGGTGACATGATAGAGGTTTACAAGTGGATGAATGGACATAACCGGGGGGATATTAATAGGGTATTAAAAGTATCAACACAGGACAGAACACGAAACAATGGATATAAATTGGATAAGTTTAGATTTAGGAAAGACTTGGGTAAATACTTTTTCAGTAATAGGGTTGTTGATTTGTGGAACCAATTGCCGCGTAACATTGTGGAGGTGGGGTCCCTCGATTGTTTCAAGCACGGGTTGGACAAGTATATGAGTGGGATTGGGTGGTTATAGAATAGGAGCTGCCTCGTATGGGCCAATAGGCCTTCTGCAGTTACCTTTGTTCTTATGTTCTTATGTTCTTATGTTCAATTTGAAATGTAGTCTCAAAGAGGGAATCAAAACAGAGCCACACACAGAAACTATTTGGATAGAATTAAACGAAAAAGCTAATAATATTATAATAGGAGTAATATATAGGCCACCAAATTTAGACAGAATGGAAGCAAAGCACCTATGGGATGAAATATCTAGAGCATCTAGATCTTACAGTATTTATGTCATGGGTGACTTTAATTTTAGCGGAATAAACTGGTTGAACAAAACAGGGAATAGTGAAGCAGAAGATTTTCTAGAATTAATTGACGATTGCTTTCTTACGCAACACATTAAGGAACCAACACGGGAAAATAATATTTTAGATTTAGTGTTAACTAACAGGGAAACGCAAATTAATGACATCGAAATAGGGAGTGAGCTAGGGAGCAGTGATCACAAAGAAATCAGATTTAGCATAGAATGGAATAGACCAGTAGGAGAAAATTCTGTTAAAGTGCCAGATTTTCGAAAAGCTGATTTTAATAGCCTAAGAAATTTTTTGGGTCAAATTGATTGGAAAGTCTTGGGTATGGGGTGTGGGCCGGTCTTGGAGCGAGACATGAACCCAGCGATAGGTGACTTAAATGGGGATTTCGATGTGGATTCAATATATAACTTATTTAAGAATATTCTAAACAAAGCACAGGAACGTAGTATACCATACAAATTGAATAGATCGAATACTAATGACCCAAAGTGGATAACAAAGAATTTGAAGAACCTTATAGGTAAAAAGAGAGCTTGGTACAAAAGGATTAAAAATGGGGAGGTCACTTTAGAACAGGAATTCGTACAACTGGTTAGAAATGTTAAAAAAGAGATAAGGAAAGCAAAAAGAAACTATGAAGTTCGCATAGCAGGGCAAGCAAAGACAAATCCTAAAGGGTTTTTTCAGTTATATCGTACTAAGACTAGGGAAAGGATAGGTCCATTAAAAACTGAGACAGGTCAAATAACAGATAGTGATGAAGAAATGAGTAGTATTTTTAATAAATATTTTGTATCTGTATTTACTAAAGAGGAACTTAACAATATGCCTTCAGCTGAACAAGTCTATGTGGGTGGGGACGAGGACAGGTTGACGAGTTTAGCAGTTACCAGGGAGGATGTTCTTAAACAAATAGTAAAACTCGAACCAAACAAATCCCCAGGGCCGGATGAAGTGTTTGCCAGGGTGCTTAAAGAATGCAAAGAGGAGCTTTGTGACCCACTGTCAACCATATTTAATAAATCAATAGAGTCAGGCAGAGTGCCAGAGTTTTGGAAAGTTGCTAATGTGATACCAGTTTTTAAGAAAGGAGATAGATCACTTGCGTCTAACTATCGACCAATTAGCCTAACGTCTATTGTGGGAAAGTTACTCGAATCTATAATAGCAAATAAAATTCGTCTTCATCTTGAAAAACATAAATTAATAATTGAGTCTCAACATAGTTTTATAAATGGCCGTTCATGTTTAACAAATTTGTTATCTTTTTATTCTAGCATTGTTGAGGCAGTTGATAGTGGTAAGGATTGCGATGTTGTATACCTTGACTTTAGCAAAGCTTTTGATACAGTGCCACATGAAAGACTGATTAAAAAGATAGAGTCTCATGGTATTGGGGGTGCTATATTAAGCTGGATTAGGGCATGGCTATACCAAAGGAAACAGAGAGTTAGTATAAATGGAATCAAGTCAGAGTGGGAAAATGTTGTAAGTGGAGTGCCTCAAGGCTCTGTCCTGGGACCTCTGTTGTTTATAATATATATAAATGATTTAGATTCAGGTTTGAGTAGCAACATTTGCAAATTTGCCGATGATACGAAAATCGGTAGGGAAATTAATTCGGAGGAGGACTCACTATCACTTCAAGTTGATCTAGATAGGGTTTTGAAATGGTCAAAGGATTGGCAGATGCAGTTTAATGCTGATAAATGTAAAGTTCTGAGGTTAGGTAATGATGATAGAGTTACAAGATACGAGCTAGATGGTGTTGTGATTGCGAAGTCGGATTGCGAAAGGGATCTGGGAGTTATGATTAGTAAGAATTTAAAACAAAAGGATCAATGCATAAATGTTCGTAATAAGGCAAATCGGACACTTGGATTTATTAATCGCAGCGTTAGTAACAAGACACCTGGTGTGGTTCTCAAGCTATATCTTGCTCTAGTTAGGCCCCATTTAGATTATGCAGTTCAGTTTTGGTCGCCATATTATAGAATGGATATAAATTCACTTGAACGTGTCCAGCGTAGGATGACTAAGTTAATTCCCCAAATTAGAAATCTTTCATATGAAGAAAGATTAACAAAGCTTAAGTTGCATTCACTGGAAAGGCGAAGAGTTAGGGGCGACATGATAGAGGTTTACAAGTGGGTGAATGGACATAACAAGGGGGATATTAATAGGGTATTAAAAGTATCAACACAGGACAGAACACGAAACAATGGGTATAAATTGGATAAGTTTAGATTTAGGAAAGACTTGGGTAAATACTGGTTCAGTAACAGGGTTGTTGATTTGTGGAACCAATTGCCGCGTAACGTGGTGGAGGCGGGGTCCCTCGATTGTTTCAAGCGCGGATTGGACAAGTATATGAGTGGGATTGGGTGGTTATAGAATAGGAGCTGCCTCGAATGGGCCAATAGGCCTTCTGCAGTTACCTTTGTTCTTATGTTCTTATGTTCTTATGAGCTAGATGGTGTTGAGATTGCGAAGTCGGATTGCGAAAGGATCTGGGAGTTATGATTAGTAAGAATTTAAAACAAAAGGATCAATGCATGAATGTTCGTAATAAGGCGAATAGGACACTGGGATTTATTAATCGAAGCGTTAGTAACAAGACACCTGGTGTGGTTCTTAAGCTATATCTTGCTCTGGTTAGGCCCCATTTAGATTATGCAGTTCAGTTTTGGTCGCCGTATTATAGAATGGATATAAATTCACTTGAACGTGTCCAACGTAGGATGACTAAGTTAATTCCCCAAATTAGAAATCTTTCATATGAAGAAAGATTAACAAAGCTTAAGTTGCATTCACTGGAAAGGCGAAGAGTTAGGGGTGACATGATAGAGGTTTACAAGTGGATGAATGGACAATGGGGGATATTAATAGGGTATAAAAATATCAACACAAGACAGAACACGAAACAATGGGTATAAATTGGATAAGTTTAGATTTAGGAAAGACTTGGGTAAATACTGGTTCAGTAACAAGGTTGTTGATTTGTGGAACCAATTGCCGCGTAACGTGGTGGAGGTAGGGAAATTAATTCGGAGGAGGACTCACTATCACTTCAAGTTGATCTAGATAGGGTTTTGAAATGGTCAAAGGATTGGCAGATGCAGTTTAATGCTGATAAATGTAAAGTTCTGAGGTTAGGTAATGATGATAGAGTTACAAGATACGAGCTAGATGGTGTTGTGATTGCGAAGTCGGATTGCGAAAGGGATCTGGGAGTTATGATTAGTAAGAATTTAAAACAAAAGGATCAATGCATAAATGTTCGTAATAAGGCAAATCGGACACTTGGATTTATTAATCGCAGCGTTAGTAACAAGACACCTGGTGTGGTTCTCAAGCTATATCTTGCTCTAGTTAGGCCCCATTTAGATTATGCAGTTCAGTTTTGGTCGCCATATTATAGAATGGATATAAATTCACTTGAACGTGTCCAGCGTAGGATGACTAAGTTAATTCCCCAAATTAGAAATCTTTCATATGAAGAAAGATTAACAAAGCTTAAGTTGCATTCACTGGAAAGGCGAAGAGTTAGGGGTGACATGATAGAGGTTTACAAGTGGATGAATGGACATAACCGGGGGGATATTAATAGGGTATTAAAAGTATCAACACAGGACAGAACACGAAACAATGGATATAAATTGGATAAGTTTAGATTTAGGAAAGACTTGGGTAAATACTGGTTCAGTAACAGGGTTGTTGATTTGTGGAACCAATTGCCGCGTAACATTGTGGAGGTGGGGTCCCTCGATTGTTTCAAGCACGGGTTGGACAAGTATATGAGTGGGATTGGGTGGTTATAGAATAGGAGCTGCCTCGTATGGGCCAATAGGCCTTCTGCAGTTACCTTTGTTCTTATGTTCTTCTTATGTTCTTAGGTGGTGTCCCTCGATTGTTTCAAGCGCGGGTTGGACAAGTATATGAGTGGGATTGGGTGGTTATAGATAGAAGCTGCCTCGTATGGGCCAATAGGCCTCCTGCAGTTGCCTTTGTTCTTGTTCTTCTTAAAATAGCACCTATCTATCAGTTTATAACCAAAATGTTAGATCACTTGGTAAACATTTTGACGATTTAAATGCACTACTCACAGCACTAGGTACTAACCTATCGTTCATTATTTTAACAGAAACGTGGCTAAATAAAGACTATACCCAACTCTACAACTTAGCTGGTTATAAAGCCATTCATAACTGTAGGCCTAATAAAAAAGGTGGTGGCACAGCTATATATTACCGAGATACATTTATCTGCAACAGTGTTATTAGTGACAGAGATGACTACTGTGAATATACTTTTGCTCAGTTTACAATTAAATCCCTTAAATCCTCTTTGACTATTGGAGCCATCTATAGATTTCCTAATACTAACATAGCTTCTTTCTCAGACAACCTAAGGAATCTTATTATAAACAACAATCTCAACAAAAACCACATCATTCTGGGAGGAGACTTTAATATTGACCTGGGTCAACAAAATTGCTCTCAAGTTGACTATTTCCTTAACAGCATGAACTGCTGTATGCTAATCCCCACTATCACCAAACCTACCCGAGTCACTCAAACATCAGCCACTACCTTGGACCACATATGGACAAACATAACAGCTCCCCTTGTATCTGGTATAATCTACGACAGAACAACTGACCACTATCCTACCTTTCTCATAGCGAACATGGACATGACACCACCAAAAAGCAAGAAACTTTCATTTAGGCTACACAGTGAATCAGCTTTAGACAATCTTACAGAGGCACTTCACAATATTAACTGGGATTCTGAATTCAATAATACCCATGATATAAATTCATTAGCTAACCTCTTCCTCTCCAAAACTCTAAGCCTCTACAACCTTCATTGTCCCCTTCTTACAAAGCAAGTAACTGACAAAAGATTAAACAATCCATGGCTCACAAGTGGCATTCTCAACTCAATCAACAAGAAACATGAATATGAGAAGAAAGTTAGGATTGGCCTAGTTTCAAAGGAAGTAGCTAAAAGGTACTCATCAATGCTTACCAGTATCATAAGAAAGGCAAAACTTGCATATTATGTGAATAGATTCAATGAAGCAAAAGGCAACATGAAAAACACTTGGAAAACTATCTCTAGTATCCTAGGAACTAAGCAACACTCACATAACCAAATAAAACTCTACAATGATGGGGATATACCGTCAACTGATTTAGAAATGGCAAATGAATTTAATAGTTTCTTTTCATCGGTTGGTGCTAATCTTGCCAGTAAAATCCCACAGACTCAGACACATATTAACACATATCTCTCAGGCAGCTATCCAAACTCTCTTCTCCTTTCACCAATCAGCCCGGCAGATGTTGTGTCCATCATACACTCTCTAAAAACCAAGGCAGGGAACACCAGTGAAATTCCGTCCATTGTGTACAAGAGAGCCTCCCATGCCCTTGCCCCACCCATAGCACTACTGTTCAACAAATCTATAGAGTGTCACACCTTCCCTGATATCCTCAAAAAAGCAAGAGTAACGCCAGTCCATAAAGGAGGCAATCCGGCGGACATAAACAATTATAGACCAATATCAAATCTACCCATTCTATCAAAAATATTTGAAAAAATTATTTACAAACAGCTCTATTCCTACCTCGTAAAATTCGACATACTCAGCCCCTGCCAGTTTGGCTTCCGGTCCCAAAAGAGCACCAACGATGCAATCATTAGTCTCCTTGACGTTATCTACTCAGCCCTTGACAAAAATGAGTTTCCGATTGGACTCTTCATTGACCTAAGAAAAGCCTTTGATACTGTTAATCACAACTACCTCTTACTTAAACTCCAGCATTATGGAATCCGAGGCCTTGCCCTTGACTACATCCGATCCTATCTTAGTGACAGACACCAATATGTAACCATCAATGATACAACTTCGTCCACTCTACCAATTACCGTTGGAGTGCCACAGGGCAGCATCTTAGGACCTCTTCTATTTCTTATATATATAAACGATCTGCCTAATGTCTCTAATATTCTCAAACCTATACTGTTTGCTGACGATACTACTCGTATCTATTCAAACCTCAACCCACATACACTAAATAATGTTGTGAATAATGAATTAAAAAAAGTCCACTTATGGATGTCAACGAACAAACTAACATTAAACATCGAAAAGACTTACTACATCTTATTTGGAAGCAAATCATCAAATGCAATTCAGCTACAGATAGACAACATTAACATCAGTAATAAAGATGATGGCAAGTTTCTTGGCCTATTCCTAGACAAGAGACTCAACTTCAGCACCCACATTCAACACATAACTAAGAAAGTCTCTAAGACAGTTGGTATACTCTCCAAAATCAGATATTATGTTCCTAACTCTGCTCTCCTCTCACTATATTATGCACTAATTTACCCCTATCTTAATTATGGTATCTGTGCATGGGGGTCTACCACTGCAAACCACCTTAAGCCCATCATCACACAGCAAAAATCTGCTATCAGAATGATAAATAACTCAGCTTTCAGACAACACTCAGCTCCCTTGTTTAAATCCCTAAACTTGCTAAATATTAACTCCCTCCACACATTCTCTTGTGTCAACTACATTTACAAAACCCTGTTCTTAAATGCAAACCATGCTCTGAAACTCTCCCTGGACAGATGTAATAGGACCCATTATCACCACACCAGAAATAAATATCTCTTTGATATCCCCAGGGTCAAACTTAATCTGTGTAAACACTCTATGCAAATTAAGGGACCTAGTTTATGGAACTCACTCCCTAGTGAATTGAAAAACTGTAAAACTTTTGCCTTATTTAAAAGCAAAACCAAAAAGTACCTAACTTCATCTTCTTAGTTTCCTACACTGAGCTTTAAATTTGCTCTGTACCTAGTGTTACCCAATCTCCTAATTTTTATGTAATTTCAAACAACCTTATGATTGTGTTCATTGCTGTCTTCTTTTATGTGCTAGCCATATGCTGTATTGTGACTACCAATTTTTGTCAACTACCATTCAAGCTGTCAATGCAACCAATCTTATATTGTTTCTGCTGTATTATGCCTACCAATTTTTTTGTCAACTACCATTCAAGCTGTCATTGCAATCAATCCTAGCTACCTATGTGCTTTAATATACTGTACCTACAATTTTCTCTCATCTTTTTTTTCATTTCATGTAATCTGTTATAATTTTTTGTCTATAATTTTGCAAGTATTTACCTCCTTAAAATTTTCTTAGATTAAGGACCTGCCCGAAACGCTGCACGTGCTAGTGGCTTTACAAGACTGTAATTACCATATTTGTATCCTCACATTTTTTATGTACATTCTTGTATATGCATAAATAAAATAAATAAAATAAAATAAAATAATATATATTATTTATATATATATATTATTTATATATATATATATTATTTATATATATATTATTTATATATATATTATTTATATATATATTATTTATATATATATATATTATTTATATATAAATATATTATTTATATATAAATATATTATTTATATATAAATGTATTATTTATATATAAATGTATTATTTATATATAAATATATTATTTATATATAAATATATTATTTATATATAAATATATTATTTATATATAAATGTATTGCGAACAAGCCTGAATGGTCCCCAGGACTATATGCGAATGAAAACTCACACCCCAGAAGTGACTCGAACCCATACTCCCAGAAGCAACGCAACTGGTAACTACAGGGCGCCTTAATCCGCTTGACCATCACGGCCGTCAAAAGGAAGTGATAGCCGAGGCTATTTGAGCCACTTCCCCGACGGCAACTCGGATGGTAATCTTGGGCATAGCATTTCACCAAATCACCTCATTCTTTGGGGCACACGTGAGGAACACAAATGCGAACAAGCCTGAATGGTCCCCAGGACTATATGCGAATGAAAACTCACACCCCAGAAGTGACTCGAACCCATACTTCCCAGAAGCAACGCAACTGGTAACTACATTGGCCCATACGAAATGCTATGCTATGAAATGCTATGCCCAAGATTACCATCCGAGTTGCCGTCGGGGAAGTGGCTCAAATAGCCTCGGCTATCACTTCCTTTTGACGGCCGTGATGGTCAAGCGGATTAAGGCGCCCTGTAGTTACCAGTTGCGTTGCTTCTGGGAGTATGGGTTCGAGTCACTTCTGGGGTGTGAGTTTTCATTCGCATATAGTCCTGGGGACCATTCAGGCTTGTTCGCATTTGTCTTCCTCACGTGTGCCCCAAAGAATGAGGTGATTTGGTGAAATGCTATGCCCAAGATTACCATCCGAGTTGCCGTCGGGGAAGTGGCTCAAATAGCCTCGGCTATCACTTCCTTTTGACGGCCGTGATGGTCAAGCGGATTAAGGCGCCCTGTAGTTACCAGTTGCGTTGCTTCTGGGAGTATGGGTTCGAGTCACTTCTGGGGTGTGAGTTTTCATTCGCATATAGTCCTGGGGACCATTCAGGCTTGTTCGCATTTGTGTTCCTCACGTGTGCCCCAAAGAATGAGGTGATTTGGTGAAATGCTATGCCCAAGATTACCATCCGAGTTGCCGTCGGGGAAGTGGCTCAAATAGCCTCGGCTATCACTTCCTTTTGACGGCCGTGATGGTCAAGCGGATTAAGGCGCCCTGTAGTTACCAGTTGCGTTGCTTCTGGGAGTATGGGTTCGAGTCACTTCTGGGGTGTGAGTTTTCATTCATATAAATGTATTATTTATATATGAATTTATTATTTATATATAAATATATTATTTATATATAAATATATTATTTATATATAAATATATTATTTATATATAAATATATTATTTATATATTTATATATATTATTTATATATAAATATATTATTTATATATTTATATATATATATATATATATATATATATATATATATATATATATATATATATATATATATATATATATATATAATATATATAATTACTATTACACTACATTCTTATATATTACACTAATATATATATATATATATATATATATATATATATATATATATATATATATATATATATATATATATATATATATATATATATATAATATATTATATAAATTATTTATATATATATATATTATTTATATATATATATTATATATATAATTATATAGGTCATATGTTTTTGTATTTTTGCTGATTTGTTAGTAAATAATAAAAGAAATATAAATTATTTGATTTTTTTACCCTTAAATTGGTTTTAATATTTAAATTGAAAACAATAATATAATATAAAAAAATATAAGAAAAATAACAATACATTATAAAATAAAATATAATAAAAATAATATAATATAATATAAAATAATATAATTTAATTTCAAGAAATTTAACTTTAAACACAAAGATGTGAAAAGGGTTCAGATAAGGCTCAAACCTTTCACAAGAGATTCATATTGGTGTATGAATGGATTATGAATGACTCATGTT
Source organism: Procambarus clarkii (assembly GCF_040958095.1). Classification (NCBI taxonomy): domain Eukaryota; kingdom Metazoa; phylum Arthropoda; class Malacostraca; order Decapoda; family Cambaridae; genus Procambarus; species Procambarus clarkii. Next base: position 24,493,166 of record NC_091210.1, on the reverse strand, counting down.
AGGAGTGTAAAGTTGCCACAACATCTCAAATTAGTGTTAGATACATATGTCTTGGTTATAAGTTTTGGAAACCTATTTAAGTCCACACACAATATCGTATCTGATACGATAAAACAAACGTTTCCAATCCTTTCAAATACTTTCCAGATATGTTGTGGCAACCTAAAATTGTTTGCTGGGAATCCACTTGACCAAACGACCGGACAAAGGGAAGTGATAGCTGAAGCTATTTGAACCACTTCCTCGCTGGCACACGGATGGTAATATTGGACATAGCATTTTATCAAATCGCCTCATTCTTTTGGGCACACGTGAGGAACACAAATGCGAACAAGCCTGAATGGTAGCTAGGATTATTTGGTTCTGAAAACTCAAACCCCAGAAGTGACTCAAACCCATACTGCCAGGAGCAACGCATTTGGTATGTACAGGACGCCTTAATCCACATGATCATCACGACCGAACAAAAGGAAGTGATAGCCGAAGCTATTTGAACCACTTACCCGCCGACACTCGGATGATAATCTTGGGCATAGCATTTTATCAAATCACTTCATTCTTTGGGGCACAAGTGAGGAACACAAATGCGAACAAGCGTGAATGGTCCCCAGGACTATATGCAACTGAAAACTCACACCCCAGAAGCGACTTGAACCATTACAGCCAGGAGCAACGCAACTGGTATGTACAGGATGCCTTAATCCACTTAAGTATAGGCTTATATATATATATATAAATATATATATATATATATATATATATATATATATATATATATATATATATATATAAATATATATATATATATATATATATATATATATATATATATATATATATATAAATATATATATATATATATATATATATATATATATATATATATATATATATGCGAACAAGCCTGAATGGTCCCCAGGACTATATGCGAATGAAAAAAATATATTCGCATATAGTCCCCAGGACTATATGCGAATATATATATATATATATATATATATATATATATATATATATATATATATATATATATATATATATATATATATATATATATATATATATATATATATATATATATATGCGAACAAGCCTGAATGGTCCCCAGGACAATATGCAACTGAAAACTCACACCCCAGAAGTGACTCGAACCCATACTCCCAGGATCAACGCAACTGGTATGTACAAGACGCCTTAATCCAACTTGACCATCACGACCGGACATAATGAGGTGATAGCCTAAGCTATTTGAACCACCCCACCGCCGGCACTCGGATAGTAATCTTGGGCATAGCATTTTACCATTTTTACTATAGCATTTGGTCAAGTGGATTAAGGCGTCTTGTACATACCAGTTGCGTTGCTCCTGGGAGTATGGGTTCGAGTCACTTCTGGGGTGTGAGTTTTCAGTTGCATATTGTCCTGGGGACCATTCAGGCTTGTTCGCATTTGTGTTCCTCACGTGTGCCCCAAAGAATGAGGTGATTTGGTAAAATGCTATGCCCAAGATTACTATCCGAGTGCCGGCGGTGGGGTGGTTCAAATAGCTTAGGCTATCACCTCATTATGTCCGGTTGTGATGGTCAAGTGGATTAAGGTGTCTTGTACATACCAGTTGCGTTGCTCCTGGGAGTATGGGTTCGAGTCACTTCTGGGGTGTGAGTTTTCAGTTGCATATTGTCCTGGTGACCATTCAGGCTTGTTCGCATTTGTGTTCCTCACGTGTGCCCCAAAGAATGAGGTGATTTGGTAAAATGCTATGCCCAAGATTACTATCCGAGTGCCGGCGGTGGGGTGGTTCAAATAGCTTAGGCTATCACCTCATTATGTCCGGTCGTGATGGTCAAGTGGATTAAGGCGTCTTGTACATACCAGTTGCGTTGCTCCTGGGAGTATGGGTTCGAGTCACTTCTGGGGTGTGAGTTTTTAGTTATATATATATATATATATATATATATATATATATATATATATATATATATATATATATATATATATATATATATATATGTCTGAAAACTCACACCCCAGAAGTGACTCGAACCCATACTCCCAGGAGCAACGCAACTGGTAACTACGGGGCGCCTTAATCCGCTTGACCATCACGGCCGGACAAAGGAAGTGATAGCCGAAGCTATTTGAACCACTTCCCCGCCGGCAACTCGGATGGTAATCTTGGGCATTGCATTTTATCAAATCACCTCATTCTTTGGGGCACACGTGAGGAACACAAATGCAAACAAGCCTGAATGGTCCCCAGGACTATATGCGTCTGAAAACTCACACCCCAGAAGTGACTCGAACCCATACTCCCAGGAGCAACGCAACTGGTAACTACGGGGCGCCTAAATCCGCTTGACCATCACGGCTGGACAAAGGAAGTGATAGCCGAAGCTATTTGAACCACTTCCCCGCCGGCAACTCGGATGGTAATCTTGGGCATAGCATTTTATCAAATCACCTCATTCTTTGGGACACACGTGAGGAACACAAATGCGAACAAGCCTGAATGGTCCCCAGGACTATATGCGTCTGAAAACTCACACCCCAGAAGTGACTCGAACCCATACTCCCAGGAGCAACGCAACTGGTAACTACGGGGTGCCTTAATCCGCTTGGCCATCACGGCCGGACAAAGGAAGTGATAGCCGAAGCTATTTGAACCACTTCCCCGCCGGCAACTCGGATGGTAATCTTGGGCATAGCATTTTATCAAATCACCTCATTCTTTGGGGCACACGTGAGGAACACAAATGCGAACAAGCCTGAATGGTCCCCAGGACTATATGCGTCTGAAAACTCACACCCCAGAAGTGACTCGAACCCATACTCCCAGGAGCAACGCAACTGGTAACTACGGGGCGCCTTAATCCGCTTGACCATCACGGCCGGACAAAGGAAGTGATAGCCGAAGCTATTTGAACCACTTCCCCGCCGGCAACTCGGATGGTAATCTTGGGCATAGCATTTTATCAAATCACCTCATTCTTTGGGGCACACGTGAGGAACACAAATGCGAACAAGCCTGAATGGTCCCCAGGACTATATGCGTCTGAAAACTCACACCCCAGAAGTGACTCGAACCCATACTCCCAGGAGCAACGCAACTGGTAACTACGGGGCGCCTTAATCCGCTTGACCATCACGGCCGGACAAAGGAAGTGATAGCCGAAGCTATTTGAACCACTTCCCCGCCGGCAACTCGGATGGTAATCTTGGGCATTGCATTTTATCAAATCACCTCATTCTTTGGGGCACACGTGAGGAACACAAATGCAAACAAGCCTGAATGGTCCCCAGGACTATATGCGTCTGAAAACTCACACCCCAGAAGTGACTCGAACCCATACTCCCAGGAGCAACGCAACTGGTAACTACGGGGCGCCTTAATCCGCTTGACCATCACGGCTGGACAAAGGAAGTGATAGCCGAAGCTATTTGAACCACTTCCCCGCCGGCAACTCGGATGGTAATCTTGGGCATAGCATTTTATCAAATCACCTCATTCTTTGGGACACACGTGAGGAACACAAATGCGAACAAGCCTGAATGGTCCCCAGGACTATATGCGTCTGAAAACTCACACCCCAGAAGTGACTCGAACCCATACTCCCAGGAGCAACACAACTGGTAACTACGGGGTGCCTTAATCCGCTTGGCCATCACGGCCGGACAAAGGAAGTGATAGCCGAAGCTATTTGAACCACTTCCCCGCCGGCAACTCGGATGGTAATCTTGGGCATAGCATTTTATCAAATCACCTCATTCTTTGGGGCACACGTGAGGAACACAAATGCGAACAAGCCTGAATGGTCCCCAGGACTATATGCGTCTGAAAACTCACACCCCAGAAGTGACTCGAACCCATACTCCCAGGAGCAACGCAACTGGTAACTACGGGGCGCCTTAATCCGCTTGACCATCACGGCCGGACAAAGGAAGTGATAGCCGAAGCTATTTGAACCACTTCCCCGCCGGCAACTCGGATGGTAATCTTGGGCATAGCATATTATCAAATCACCTCATTCTTTGGGGCACACGTGAGGAACACAAATGCAAACAAGCCTGAATGGTCCCCATCCGTGTCCGTGAATGGTCCGTGATGGTCAAGCGGATTAAGGCGCCCCGTAGTTACCAGTTGCGTTGCTCCTGGGAGTATGGGTTCGAGTCACTTCTGGGGTGTGAGTTTTCAGACGCATATAGTCCTGGGGACCATTCAGGCTTGTTCGCATGTGTGTTCCTCATGTGTGCCCCAAAGAATGAGGTGATTTGATAAAATGCTATGCCCAAGATTACCATCCGAGTTGCCGGCGGGGAAGTGGTTCAAATAGCTTCGGCTATCACTTCCTTTGTCCGGCCGTGATGGTCAAGCGGATTAAGGCGCCCCGTAGTTACCAGTTGCGTTGCTCCTGGGAGTATGGGTTCGAGTCACTTCTGGGGTGTGAGTTTTCAGACGCATATAGTCCTGGGGACCATTCAGGCTTGTTCGCATATATATATATATATATATATATATATATGTCGTACCTAGTAGCCAGAACTCACTTCTCAGCCTACTATTCAAGGCCCGATTTGCCTAATAAGCCAAGTTTTCCTGAATTAATATATTTACTATAATTTTTTTCTTATGAAATGATAAAGCTACCCTTTTCACTATGTATGAGGTTAATTTTTTTTTATTGGAGTTAAAATTAACGTAGATATATGACCGAACCTAACCAACCCTACCTAACCTAACCTAACCTATATATATAGGTAAGGTTAGGTTAGGTAGCCAAAAAAAGCTAGGTTAGGTTAGGTTAGGTAGGTTAGGTAGACGAAAAAACATTAATTCATAAAAACTTGGCTTATTAGGCAAATCGGGCCTTGCATAGTAGGCTGAGAAGTGAGTTCTGGCTACTAGGTACGACATATATATATATATATATATATATATATATATATATATATATATATATATATATATATATATATATATATATATATATACGTGTCGTACCTAGTAGCCAGAACTCACTTCTCAGCCTAATATGCAAGGCCCGATTTGCCTAATAAGCCAAGTTTTCATGAATTAATTGTTTTTCGACAACCTAACCTACCTAACCTAACCTAACCTAACTTTTTCGGCTACCTAACCTAACCTAACCTATAAAGATAGGTTAGGTTAGGTTAGGTAGGGTTGGTTAGGTTCGGTCATATATCTATGTTAATTTTAACTCTAATAAAAAAAAATTTACCGCATACATAATGAAATGGGTAGCTTTATCATTTCATAAGAAAAAAAATAGAGAAAATATATTAATTCAGGAAAACTTGGCTTATTAGGCAAATCGGGCATTGCATAGTAGGCTGAGAAGTGAGTTCTGGCTACTAGGTACGACATACGTATATATATATATATATATATATATATATATATATATATATATATATATATATATATATATATATATATATATATATATATATATATATATATATATAAGCCTATACTTGCATAAACCACAAGTGAAGATTAACAATCTTTGGACAACACCCACCAGTGGGCCTCGAACCCAGAAAGCACAACTACCTTCCAGTAGCTGCCATAACTAGTACGCCTTAACCCACTACACCATCAGACCCTACAAAAGAAGTAGAGACTTCGAGATATATATACCCCTCAAATATCTCCACTTCCCGAGGGCACTAGACAAGTGAGAGGTTACTATGCGTTTTTCATCAAGCCACTGTTAATGTGAGAGTACTCATGTCCATGCTATAAGCCTATACTTGCATAAACCACAAGTGAAGATTAACAATCTTTGGACAACACCCACCAGTGGGCCTCGAACCCAGAAAGCACAACTACCTTCCAGTAGCTGCCATAACTAGTACGCCTTAACTAGCCTTAATCAGCAAATTTGCAATTTGCTACTCATACCTAAATCTAAATAATTTTTATATATTATAAACAATAGAGGTCCCAAGACAGAGCCTTAAGGCACTCCACTTAAAACATTTTCCCACTCTGACTTAACACCATTTATACTAACTAACTCCGTTTCCTTTAGCATAGCTATGCAATAATCAAACTTAATATAGAAACCCCCAATATCATGAGCCTCTATCTTTTAAATCAGTCTTTCATTGTGGCCCTAAGAACTTCTAATTCATTTGCCATATTGGAGGACGAGTGCTGTGGTGAGACTGCAGATCACGCGAAAGGAAAAGCAATGAAAAGCAACGTAGTGCAGGCCCCTCAGAGAGCAAAGGAAGTACCTAAGCAAACTTTAGTTGTGGGAGATTCCCATATAAGGTATTTGGATAGAACGTTTTGTGCTAGAGATAGGGGGAACAGGTTAAGGGTTTGCTATCCCCGAGCTGGTATTGGTGATATTATAAATTGACCTGATATTTGACCTGCCCGAAACGCTGTGCGTACTAGTGGCTTTACAAGAATGTAATTACTATGCTATGTATCATCACAATCCTAATGTACCTTCTTGTATATATATAAATAAATAAATAAATAAATAAACAACATGAATGATATTATGGCTGGAAATGGGAACAATCCCGTTATTTGCATTAGTGCGGGAGGAAATGATGTTGGTCGAGTTAGGAGTGAGGAACTGATTCAGAGGTATAAAACAGCCATTGAATTAGTTAGAAGCAAGGGAAGAATCCCGATCATATGTGGCATTCTTCCAAGAAAGGGAGTGGGAAATGAATGGATGTCGAGGGCGCTTGGTGTCAATTGCCGGCTGGAAAGATATTGCAAATCAAATGCAATATCTTTCATAGACAACTGGGAACACTTCTATGGAAGAAATGAAATGTATGTTCGGGATGGGGTGCATCTATCGAGGTCTGGGGTTGTTGCTGTTGCGAACTGGTTGGAACCAGTGGTTAGAGGCGTTTGTTTGGGTTTAAACTGTTAGTAGATAGTGGTATGGGAATTGATTTGGAGGAAGGAAGTAATAAAAGTATGTGTTTGTGGGAGAAAAGAATTGGCAAAATGATCAGGGAAAGAGAAAGTGCCTCAAGATAACAATTCACTTAGGGTATATTATAATAACACTAGAAGTCTAAGAAATAAAATAAACGTTTTAAATGCCCTTGTCTGCACAGAAAACAGAAATATTATTGCACTTACTGAAACGTGGATGACTGTAGAAAATAGAGAGTTATTAGCTGAATATCAAATAAATGGATTTCAACTATTTCACACAGATAGATATATTAGACGAGGAGGGGGAGTAACCATATATGTTAGGGACAATTTGAAATGTAGTCTCAAAGAGGGAATCAAAACTGAGCCCCACACAGAAACTATTTGGATAGAATTAACGAAAAAACCAATAATATTATAATAGGAGTTATATATAGGCCACCAAATTTAGACAGAATGGAAGCAAAGCATCTATGGGATGAAATATCTAGAGCATCTAGACCTAACAGTTTTTATGTCATGGGTGACTTTAATTTTAGTGGAATAAACTGGTTGAACAAAACAGGGAATAATGAAGCAGGAGACATCTGCTTCATTATTCCTAGCAATTGACAATTGCTTTCTTACGCAACACATTAAGAAACCAGTGCAGGAAAATAATATTTTAGATTTAGTGTTAACTATCAGGGAAACACAAATTAAGGACATCGAAATAGGGAGTGAGCTAGGGAATAGTGATCATAAAGAAATCAGATTTAGCATTAAATGAAATCGCTCTGTAGGAAAAATTTCTGCTAAAGTGCCTCATTTTCGAAAAGCTGATTTCAATAGCCTAAGAAATTTTTTGGGTCAAATAGATTGGAAAGTCTTGGGTATGGGGTGTGGGCCGGTCTTGGAGCTTGACGTGAACCCAGCGAAAGGTAACGTAGAAGGGGTTTTCAATGTGGATTCAAAATATAACCTATTTAAAAATATTCTAAGCAAAGCCCAGGAATGTAGTACACCATATAAATTGGATAGATCGAATACTATTGATCCAAAGTGGATAACAAAGGATCTGAAGAACTGTATAAGTAAAAAGAGAGCGGGGTACAAAAGGATTAAAAATGGGGAAACAGTTTAAAACAGGAATTCGTACAACTGGTTAGAAATACTAAAAAAGGAGATAAGGAAAGCAAAAAGAAACTATGAAGTTCGCAGAGCAGAACAAGCAAAAACAAATCCTAAAGGGTTTTTCCAGTTATACCGAACAAAGATTAGGGAAAGGATAGGTCCATTAAAAACTGAGACTGGTCAAATAACAGATAGTGATGAAGAGATGAGTAGAATTTTTAATAAATATTTTATATCTGTATTTACTAAAGAGGAACTTAACAATATGCCTTCAGCCGAACAAGTTTATTTTGGGTGGGGACGAGGACATGTTGACTAGTTTACCAGATACCAGGGAGGATGTTCTTAAACAAATAGTAAAACTCAAACCAAACAAATCCCCAGGGCCGGATGAAGTGTTTGCCAGGGTGCTTAAAGAATGCAAAGAGGAGCTTTGCGATCCACTGTCTATCATATTTAATAAATCAATAAAGACAGGCAGAGTGCCAGAGTTATGGAAAGTTGCTAATGTGAAACCAGTTTTAATAAAGGAGATAGATCACTTGCGTCAAACTATCGACCAATTTGCCTAACGTTTATTGGGGAAAGTTACTCGAATCGATAATTGCAAATAAAATTCGTCTTTATCTTCAAAAAACATAAATTAATAATTGAGTCGCACCATGATTTTATAAATGGCCGTTCATGTTTAACAAATTTGTTATCTTTTTAGATTTAGTGTTAACTAACAAGGAAACACAAATTAATGACATCGAAATAGGGAGTGAGCTAGGGAACAGTGATCACAAAGAAATCAGATTTAGCATAGAATGGAATATACCTGTAGGAGAAAATTCTGTTAAGTGCCAGATTTTCGTAAAGCTGATTTTAATAGCCTAAGAAATTTTTTGAGTCAAATTGATTGGAAAGTCTTTAGTATGGGGTGTGGGCCGGTCTTGGAGCGAGACATGAACCCAGCGATAGGTGACTTAAATGGGGATTTCGATGTGGATTCAATATATAACTTATTTAAGAATATTCTAAACAAAGCACAGGAACGTAGTATACCATACAAATTGAATAGATCGAATACTAATGACCCAAAGTGGATAACAAAGAATTTGAAGAACCTTATAGGTAAAAAGAGAGCTTGGTATAAAAGGATAAAAAATGGGGAGGCCACTTTAGAACAGGGATTCGTACAACTGGTTAGAAATGTTAAAAAAGAGATAAGGAAAGCAAAAAGAAACTATGAAGTTCGCATAACAGGGCAAGCAAAGACAAATCCTATAGGTTTTTTTCAGTTATATCGTACTAAGACTAGGGAAAGGATAGGTCCATTAAAAACTGAGACAGGTCAAATAACAGATAGTGATGAAGAGATGAGTAGTATTTTTAATAAATATTTTGTATCTGTATTTACTAAAGAGGAACTTAACAATATGCCTTCAGCCGAACAAGTCTATGTGGGTGGGGACGAGGACAGGTTGAAGAGTTTTGCAGTTACCAGGGAGGATGTTCTTAAACAAATAGTAAAACTCAAACCAAACAAATCCCCAGGGCCGGATGAAGTGTTTGCCAGGGTGCTTAAAGAATGCAAAGAGGAGCTTTGTGACCCACTGTCAACCATATTTAATAAATCAATAGAGTCAGGCAGAGTGCCAGAGTTTTGGAAAGTTGCTAATGTGATACCAGTTTTTAAGAAAGGAGATAGATCACTTGCGTCTAACTATCGACCAATTAGCCTAACGTCTATTGTGGGAAAGTTTCTCGAATCTATAATAGCAAATAAAATTCGTCTTCATCTTGAAAAACAAATTAATAATTGAGTCGCAACATGGTTCTATAAATGGCCGTTCATGTTTAACAAATTTGTTATCTTTTTATTCAAGCATTGTTGAGGCAGTTGATAGTGGTAAGGATTGCGATGTTGTGTACCTTGACTTTAGCAAAGCTTTTGATACAATGCCACATGAAAGACTGATTATAAAGTTAGAGTCTCATGGTATTGGGGGTGCTATATTAAGCTGGATTAGGGCATGGCTATACCAAAGGAAACAGAGAGTTAGTATAAATGGAGTCAAGTCAGAGTGGGAAAATGTTGTAAGTGGGGTGCCTCAGGGCTCTGTCCTGGGACCTCTGTTGTTTATAATATATATAAATGATTTAGATTCAGGTTTGAGTAGCAACATTTGCAAATTTGCCGATGATACGAAAATCGGTAGGGAAATTAATTCGGAGGAGGACTCACTATCATTTCAAGTTGATCTAGATAGGGTTTTGAAATGGTCGAAGGATTGGCAGATGCAGTTTAATGCTGATAAATGTAAAGTTCTGAAGCTAGGTAATGATGATAGGGTTACAAGATACGAGCTAGATGGTGTTGAGATTGCGAAGTCGAATTGCGAAAGGGATCTGGGAGTTATGATTAGTAAGAATTTAAAACAAAAGGTTCAATGCATAAATGTTCGTAATAAGTCAAATCGGACACTTGGATTTATTAATCGCAGCGTTAGTAACAAGACACCTGGTGTGGTTCTCAAGCTATATCTTGCTCTAGTTAGGCCCCATTTAGATTATGCAGTTCAGTTTTGGTCGCCATATTATAGAATGGATATAAATTCACTTGAATGTGTCCAGTGTAGGATGACTAAGTTAATTCCCCAAATTAGAAATCTTTCATATGAAGAAAGATTAACAAAGCTTAAGTTGCATTCACTGGAAAGGCGAAGAGTTAGGGGTGACATGATAGAGGTTTACAAGTGGGTGAATGGACATAACAAAGGGGATATTAATAGGGTATTAAAAGTATCAACACAAGACAGAACACGAAACAATGGGTATAAATTGGATAAGTTTAGATTTAGGAAAGACTTGGGTAAATACTGGTTCAGTAACAGGGTTGTTGATTTGTGGAACCAATTGCAGCATAACATTGTGGAGGTGGGGTCGCTCGATTGTTTCAAGCATGGGTTGGACATGTATATGAGTGGGATTGGGTGGTTATAAATAGGAGCTGCCTCGTATGGGCCAACAGGCCTTCTGCAGTTGCCTTGTTCTTATGTTCTTATGTATCAAAAGCTTTGCTAAAGTCAAGGTACACAACATCACAATCCTTACAACTATCAACTGCCTCAACTATGCTAGAATAAAAAGTTAGCAAATTTGTTAAACATGAACGGCCATTTGTAAAACCATGTTGCGACTCATTTATTAATTTATGTTTTTCAAGATGGAGACGAATTGTATTTGCAATTATTGATTCTAATAACTTTCCCACAATAGACGTTAGGCTAATTGGCCGATAGTTTGACGCAAGTGATCTATCTCCTTTCTTAAAAATTGGTACCACATTAGCTACCTTCCATGACTCTGGCACTCTGCCTGACTCTATTGATTTATTAAATATGGTAGACAGTGGCTCGGAAAGTTCCTCTTTGCATTCTTTAAGCACCCTGGCAAACACTTCATCCGGCCCTGGGGATTTGTTTGGTTTTAGTTTTTCTAATTGTTTAATTACATCCTCCCTGGTAACTGCTAAACTAGTCAACCTGTCCTCATCCCCACCCACATAGACTTGTTTGGCAGAAGGCATATTGTTAAGTTCTTCTTTAGTAAATACAGATATAAAATATTTGTTAAAAATACTACTCATCTCCTTGTCATTATCCGTTATTTGACCTGTCTCAGATTTTAATGGACCTATCCTTTCCCTAGTCTTAGTTCGATATAACTGAAAAAACCCTTTAGGATTTGACTTTGCTTGCTCTGCTATGCGAACTTCATAGTTTCTTTTTGCTTTCCTAATCTCTTTTTTAACAATTCTAACCAGTTGAATGAATTCCTGTTCTTAACTGACTTACCCATTCTTAATCCTCTTGTACCAAGCTCTCTTTTTACCTATAAGGTTCTTTAAATTATTTGTTATCCACTTTGAGTCATTAGTATTCGATATATTCAATTTGTATGGTATACTACGTTCCTGCACTTTGTTTAGAATATTCTTAAATAAGTTATATATTAAATCCACATCGAAATCCCCTTTTACGTCACCTATCGCTGGGTTCATGTCTCGCTCCAAGACCGGCCCACACCCCATACCCAAGACTTTCCAATCTATTTGACCCAAAAAATTTCTTAGGCTATTGAAATCAGCTTTTCGAAAATGAGGCACTTTAACAGAATTTTTTCCTACACAGCGATTCCATTCTCTGCTAAATCTGATTACTTTGTGATCAGTGTTCCCTAGCTCACTCTCTATTTCGATGTCATTAATTTGTGTTTCCCTGTTAGTTAACACTAAATCTAAAATATTATTTTCCCGCGTTGGTTCCTTAATGTGTTGCGTAAGAAAGCAATCGTCAATTAATTCTAGAAAATCTTCTGCTTCACTATTCCCTGTTTTGTTCACCCAGTTTATGCCACTAAAATTAAAGTCGCCCATGACATAAATACTGTTAGATCTAGATGCTCTAGATATTTCATCAAATAGATGCTTTGCTTCCATTCTGTCTAAATTTGGTGGCCTATATATAACTCCTATTATAATATTATTTGCTTTTTCGTTTAATTCTATCCAAATAGTTTCTGTGTATGGCTCAGTTTTGATTCCCTCTTTGTGACTACATTTCAAATTGTCCCTAACATATATAGCTACTCCCCCTCCTCGTATAATACATCTATCTGTGTGAAATTCACCTTCTAGTGTATGGTCTGGTCAACGTACAAAGCTCTCTTTCTGCCTATTAGGTTTTTTAAACTCTTTGTTATCCATTTTGGGCCTTTTGTATTTGGTCTATTCAATTTGTAAAGTATACTACGTTCACGTGCTTTGCTTATAATATTTTTAAATAAGTTATATTTTGAAACCAAATCGAAATCTCCTTTTACATCACCTATCGCTAGGTTCATGTTTTGCTCAAAGACCGGCCCACCCATTATGCACAAGACTTTCCAGTCTATTTGACCAACAAAATTTCTTTGAATATTAAAAATAGCTTTACGAAATTCTGGTACTTTAAGGATTGTGATGTTGTGTACCTTGACTTTAGCGAAGCTTTTGATACAGAGCCACATGAATACTGATTAAAAAAATAGAGGCTCATGGTATTGGGGGTTCTATATTAAGTTGGATTAGGGCATGGATATTCCAAAGGAAACAGAGAGTTGGTATAAATGGGGTTAAGACAGAGTGGGATAATGTTGTTAGTGGAGTGCCTCAAGGCTCTGTCCTGGGACCTCTGTTGTTTATAATATATATAAATGATTTAGATTCAGGTTTGAGTAGCAACATCTGCAAATTTGCAGATGATACAAAAATCGGTAGGGAAATTAACATGGAAGAAGACTCACTATCACCTCAATTTGATCTAAATAAGGTTTTGAAGTGGTCAAAAGTTGGCAGATGCAGTTTAATGCAGATAAATGTAAAGCTAGGTAATGATGATAGAGTTACAAGATACGAGCTAGATGGTGTTGAGATTGTGAAGTCGGATTGCGAAAGGGATCTGGGAGTTATGATTAGTAAGAATTTAAAACAAAAGGATCAATGCATGAATGTTCGTAATAAGGCAAATAGGACACTGGGATTTATTAATCGAAGCGTTAGTAACAAGACACCTGGTGTGGTTCTTCAGCTGTGCCTTGCTCTGGTTAGGCCCCATTTAGATTATGCAGTTCAGTTTTGGTTGCCGTACTATAGAATGAATATATATTCACTTGAACGTGTCCAGCGTAGGATGACTAAGATAATTCCCCAAATTAGAAATCTTTCATATGAAGAAAGATTTACAAAGCTTAAATTGCATTCACTGGAAAGGCGAAGAGTTAGGGGTGACACGATTGAGGTTTACAAGTGGATGAATGGACATAACAAAGGGGATATTAATAGGGTATTAAAAGTATCAACACAAGACAGAACGCGAAACACGTGAGGAACACAAATGCGAACAAGCCTGAATAGTCCTCAGGACTATATGCAACTGAAAACTCACACCCCAGAAATGACTCGAACCTATACTGCCAGGAGCAACACAACTGGTATGTACAGGACGCCTTAATGCACTTGACCATCGAGACCGGACAAAAGGAAGTGATAGCCGAAGCTATTTGAACCACTTCCCTGCCGGCACTCAGATGTTCCTCGCGTGTGCCCAAGATACCATTTTATCAAATCACCTCATTCTTTAAGGCACACGTGAGGAACACAAATGCGAACAAGCCTGAATGGTCCCCAGGACTATATGCAACAAAATACTCAAACCCCAGAAGTGACTCAAACCCATACTGCCAGGAGCAACGCAACTGGTATGTACATGACGCCTTAATCCACTTGACCATCATGACCAGATAAAAGGAAGTGATAGCCGAAGCTATTTGAACCACTTACCCGCCGACACTCGGATGGTAATCTTGGCATAGCATTTTATCAAATCACCTAATTCTTTGGGGCACACCTGAGGAAAACAAATGCGAAAAAGCCTGAATGGTCTCCAAGACTATATGCAACTGAAAACTCACACCCCAGAAGTGACTCGAACGCATACTGCCAGGAGCCACGCAACTGGTATATACAGGACGCCTTAATCCACTTGATCATCACGACTGGACAAAAGGAAGTGATAGCTGAAGCTATTTGAACCACTTCCCCACCAGCACTTGGATGGAAATCTTGGGCATAGAATTTTATCATATCGCCTCATTCTTTTGGGGCACACATGAGGAACACATATGCGAACAAGCCTGAATGGTCCCCAGGACTATATGCCACTGAAAACTCACACCCCAGAAGTGACTCCAACCCATACTGCCAGGAGCAATGCAACTGGTATGTACAAGACACCTTAATCCACTTGACCATCATGACCAGAAAAAGGAAGTGATAGCTGAAGCAATTTGAACCACTTCCTTGACGGCACTCGGATGGTAATCTTGGGCATAGCATTATATCAAATCACCTCATTCTTTGGGCACACGTGAGGAACATCAATGCGAACAAGCCTAAATGGTCCCCCAGGACTATATGCAACTGAAAACTCACATCCAAGACGTGACTCGAACCCATACTGCCAGGAGCAACGCAACTGGTATGTACAGGACGCCTTTATGCACTTGAATTTATGACCAGACAAAAGAAAGTGATATCCGAAGCTATTTGAACCACTTCCCCTCTGGCACTCGGATAGTAATCTTGGGCATAGCATTTTATCAAATCCCCTCATTCTTTGGGGCACATGTGAGAAACACAAGTGCGAACAAGCCTGAATGGTCCCCAGGACTATATGCAACTGAAAACTCAAACCCCAGAAGTGACTTGAACTCATACTGCCAGGAGCAACGCAACTGGTATGTACAGGATGCCTTAATCCACTTGACCATCACGACCGGACAAAGGGAAGTGATAGCTGAAGCTATCTGAACCACTTACCCGCCGGCACTCGGATGGTAATCTTGGGCAAAGCATTTGATCAAATCGCCTCATTCTTTAAGGCACACGTGAAGAACACAAATGCGAACAAGCCTGAATGGTCCCCAGGACTATATGCAACTGAAAACTCACACCCCAGAAGTGACTCGAACCCATGCAGCCAGGAGCAACGCAACTGGTATGTACAGGACGCCTTTATCCACTTGATCATCACGACCAGACAAAAGGAATTGATAGCAGAAGCTATTTGAACCACTTCCCCGCTGACACTCGGATTGTAATCTTGGGCAAAGCACTTTATCAAATCATCTCATTCTTTGGGCACACATGAGGAACACAAATGCAAACAAGCCTGAATGGTCCCCAGGACAATATGCAACTGAAAACTCACACCCCAGAAGTGACTCAAACCCATACTGCCAGGAGCAAGGCAACTGTTACCCAGCAAACACAAATCATCTACACAACGTTCGCCTATCTCTTCCCATAGGTGTGGGAATGATTTGCATTGAGAATGGTGCAGGAAAGCCTTTGAGAAACTTTTACTCAAAAAATCCAAACACAAAGGTTTAATTATAAATTGTTTTTCTACAATTATTTTCTTCCAAATGTAAAACAAATAGTTTTTACATGTTTAAATATAAAATTTATGGTGTTTTTTTGTAAAATTCATTAATAAATTGTGAATGATATATATTGGCTGAGTGAAACCTTTAAAATCCATTTAGTTATAATTTGAACAGAAAAAAGTATTTTTCCAAATTTTCTAAAAATTGCTCTTTTTAACACAATTTGACTCCTTATACATTCCACTAAACACTATATCATGTTTAAATATATAATTTATGTATTATTCTCTAAAATAATTTATATAAATTATATAAGTTGCTGGAAAGTGGTGTTAAAGATTCTGAAAACATTTTGTTGTGTTAATATGTTCTTATTAACTATGTCTCAAGTTCACAGTTTATCAAACAAGAATATTAACATTCGTCAACTCTTAAAATCTTATATGTTATCTTGCTGGTGCAAAAAAGGGTGAACCTTTAGGAACAGCTATAGTATCTATATATCACAAATGGTGTTTTCCCTAACTCAAACAATGTAGGGTTTATTATTCTACACATATTTCTAATGACTCTTAGATGTTTACATTCTCTGAAGTATAATTGTGAAGGCTGTGTCCATCACTCTCAACACAGATTCTTAAACTCGTCTCTGCAGGTTCAACTATATAATTAGTTTCCATTTTGAATCTCCATGGACATTTGTATCCAAAATGAAACCAATGTGGTTTCCTTCAGCGCCTTCAGCCAGCACATTTGCTCATTCATTTCCACAGATTCCAACAAGGTAGGGGATTTACAGAAATTTGTATATTCATATTGTTATATATTAAAAATATGAATGCAGTTCAATATGATAAGACAAATACATGAGTTTATGATAAATTCGTTTTCTGTGATATACCATTGATATGCTCTTTTTTTCTTTAAACGGCAGACTAAACTAAAGTGCTCACATCAACAGATTTGATGTATAAATGGTCAACGCTCAACAGAGTTAGTATAAATGTATTAGTATAAATCTTACTTGTCTCATTGTTAATTCACATTCAATGTCAACTTGTGGTTGCATTGAACAAGGCCATCACAGATGATCGAAGGAAACTAACTCTGCTCTAGTTCCATGAAGTTGCTATTTGGTCTTTATTGAAATTTGACAAGGCAGAGTGGCCTGCAACAACTACACCATCTCCACATCTAGTTCATGCTCCAGACATAAATCATGACACTGGTCCTGTGTATCCTGCTGCTGACCCGTCAACACCTGGCCCGTCGGGTGTGAGGCGCCCTCTCTTCACGTCTACACCTAGTGCTGAAGCTGAATCTGATGAAGATAATTCATATTCCACATTAGTGTTTGAAAACAATAGTGAGAGCGACGATTCAGACAGTAGTTTATTGCCAACCCAGAGACAACAGCGACGTGTTGTTATAGCAGAGACTCGCCTGAACTATAAATTGAAACATGAGCTGGTAAAAATCCCCAAACGTCGCAGGTGTGAAGTGTGTTCAAAGTCGGGTATCAGGAAGGAAACTGGTATAGCGTGCAAGACATGCGATGTTCCACTTTGCGTCATACCTTGTAATTACACCACTTATCACAGGAAAAGGGTGTATTGGGTGGACAAGAAATAACCACCTACATCAGCTTCACTCCACCTAGGAACATCTGTTGAGCAACTTCAGGAATCAGTACCTGAAGGAGGTGGAGTGGAGATAAAATGCTCAACTTATTTTACTACAATCGTCTTTGCTTTGGTAAGTACACATAATTGTCTTAGATTGTTTCAGTATTGTAGTCTATTTTCTTAGGAATATTTTGATACCTAAATGAGAACTGTAGCACGAAAACTAAAGTAAGTATACATGAAACAAGAGAAACTTTTTTTGTGGGTGTTGCGGGTGTGAGTTGGAGTGTCAAGAGCGGGTTCCGGTTGTGTGTTTTCCGTCATCTCTACAGCTGTGAATTCCAAGGAATTGTATTTGATATGCATATGTCTGTGTAGGGAATTTTATTTCGAACACTATACAAAAAAAAACGGTGTGAAACAAGTATAAACTTGAAAAACATGAGCAAAGTAAAAACTTTTGACGCTCACGGGTACAAACACGCGTAAGATTTTATTCGCCGCAAATTTATTTGACGCTGTGTTGGCCAACTCTACCCATGTTCTTATAGAACTTTCTATTGCGAACACATTGCTATAAAAATGAAATACGTAGCTCCAGAAATAATGTCAGGACAGTGAAATCAGTATAAACATTCAAAGCCCTGCATCACACCAGTGTCGTCCCTGCTGAAATCACGGCTAATGCTTCGCCCAGTTCCCACACTCGTGCGGGTCACCCGATACCATAATTAGACATTGATAGGCATATGTCTGGGTGGGGAATTTTATTGTGAGTTCAGTGATATCAAAATGAGCGCTGTAGGATGACTGTGAGGCTGGCAACAAACGAAAGAGTATGAACATTTACTTACTGTTTGGGTGTCACGGCGAGTCATCTTCGTGTTTATTTACTTCGTGGTGGGATACCAAATGCTTCGGTGACATTTTATGCATATGATCTTGTAGAGAATTTTATTGCCAACGCATTGATACCAAAATGAAAAACGTAGCTCGAGAATTGAGGTTAGCAGCGTGAAAAGATTATAAACTTTTTTGTGTTTACGCTTGAGCACAACCCGCTTGTTTTTCCAGCTAGTGCCGCGCGCACTAAAGTGTGCATTATACACACCATAATGCACCAGTACACACAATAAAGCCCCAGTACACACCATAAGGAACCAGTACACACCATAAGGCACCAGTATACACAATAAGGTACAAGTACACACCATAAGGCACCAGTACACACCATAATGCACCAGTACACACTATAAGGCACCAGTACACGGCATAATGCACCAGTACACACCATAAGGCACCAGTACACACCATAATGCACCAGTACACATCATATGGCACCAGTACACACCATAAGGCACCAGAACACACACCATAAGGCACCAGTACACACCATAATGCACCAGTACACACCATAATGCACCAGTACACACCATAATGCACCAGTACACACCATAAGGCACCAGTACACAATAAGGCACCAGTACACACAATAATGCACCAGTACACACCATAAGGCACCAGTACACTCCATACGGCACCAGTACGCACCATAAGGCACTAGAACACACCATAAGGCACCAGTACACACCATAAAGCACCAGTATACACCATAAGGCCCCAGTACACACCATAAGGTACGAGTACACACTATAAGGCACCAGTACACACCTACAGGTATTTGTTTCTGGTGTGGTGCTCATGGGATCTGTTACAACCTTCTAGGAAGCTTTTAGGGTCAGGATTGACATTACAGTGCAGCGTTTTATATATATAAAATACACATGAGAGTATGTGCAGGGACTTAATATCTAACATATTCAGAGATTTGAGTAAGGGGTCCATATATACTGCCCGGTTGCCTGAAATGCTATATGCCTACTATATTGGCTTTAGGTATTGTATGCACTAGCTCTATCTATAAATCCAACATTATGTTTGTAAATCAACTATGTATGTACTTTCCTGAATAAAATTGACTTTACTCTACACTTATATGCTATGTGGATTTGTTATCCCCTATCGTTTGGGAGAAAAAAAATGACTAATACGTTCGGCGAATGACTTTGACTTCAACTTCACTTTGACTTCGTTCATGTCATCGTATTTTCCGTAATATATAAAGGTTATGACAATGCAATTATATTATTGTGTGCAAATAATTTGGAAATTTCATGTACCCTAAAAATAGTAAAATAAAGAATAAGAATAATTAAATAATTGTTGTAGTAAATTGTCACACGTTCATCATACGCAAACGAACACACAGTGTGGAGCGTCAGTAGACCAAGGTCCGCGCCATTTTAAAACACGGCTTCGAATGTAAGTAATGTTTTTCTCGTACTAACACTGTGTTATGCAATAGATTAGGTCTTGAATTCACAAATTTAGTTGTTACATCTGACAGAGTATGTTAGACGGTGTAATGCTGGTCCATGTTGACGTATTTGTGGGCTTGATTGGTTTACATGTGATGGCACACAATATCGGCACCCCACAACATGCTGTTGAAGTTGGAATGCATGGCATAGGCTCCTCACACAATGTTCTTTATGTGGTCCTCAGGTGATAGTTTTCTATTTAGAATCACTCCTAGATCTCTTTCTTTATCAGAATTCCTTAAAGATTTCTCACATGGTTTTCCTAATGATAGATTGTGGGCTGTAAGGGACAGGTTTGATGTATGGATTAGTTGATAGAAGTTCCAGTCCACCTGTAGACAGGGATCTCACATCAGCTTGTATATTATACAAGGATAAGATTTGATAAATTCAGTTATTTGACTGAACACTGGCTCTGTTTAAATCAGAGATTTAAACATACATAGTCTAACCTAGTTCCATAACTAACAGCCATTAGCCATTAGCCATTCATGCACAGCCATCAGCTGGGCCATAGACCGGCAATTTTGCTTTTTTCCCAAGCCGGTCTGTTTTTTTTCGATGCCTCAGTGGCCCATGCACAGGTCCGTTCAAGGGGATTAAATAGCCGTTCTATGGCCCCAGGGTTTGTATTTTATCAAACTCTTATTAGAATAATAGATCTCGTAATAATTTTGCAAAAATAGTGGCATTTACTATTTTAAAAAGCTCGGGTGCAGGGGGGGGGGGTTATGTAAAAGCCTGGTTTGTGCCTCGGAGAGGCTATGGGATCCAGTAAGATCGTCCTTCCTTTCCTCCCTAGAATCTGGATGTAGCAGGTGCTCAATTGTCAAAAGTGAAAAATTGGTTTTGTCTTCCGAATGCACCATTTCTGTAAATTTGCTAATAATCTTTTAAAAATAGTAAATGCCATTATTTTTGCAAAATTATTACGAGATCTATTATACTAATAACGGTTTGATAAAATACAGTAGACTGCCTACTGGATAATAGTTCCAGTCCACCTGTAGACAGGGATCTCACATCAGCTTGTATATTATACAAGGATAAGATTTGATAAATTCAGTTATTTGACTGAACACTGGCTCTGTTTAAATCAGAGATTTAAACATACATAGTCTAACCTAGTTCCATAACTAAAAGCCATTAGCCATTAGCCATTCATGCACAGCCATCAGCTGGGCCATAGACCGGCAATTTTGCTTTTTTCCCAAGCCGGTCTGTTTTTTTTCGATGCCTCAGTGGCCCATGCACAGGTCCGTTCAAGGGGATTAAATAGCCGTTCTATGGCCCCAGGGTTTGTATTTTATCAAACTCTTATTAGAATAATAGATCTCGTAATAATTTTGCAAAAATAGTGGCATTTACTATTTTAAAAAGCTCGGGTGCAGGGGGGGGGGGGTTATGTAAAAGCCTGGTTTGTGCCTCGGAGAGGCTATGGGATCCAGTAAGATCGTCCTTCCTTTCCTCCCTAGAATCTGGATGTAGCAGGTGCTCAATTGTCAAAAGTGAAAAATTGGTTTTGTCTTCCGAATGCACCATTTCTGTAAATTTGCTAATAATCTTTTAAAAATAGTAAAAGCCATTATTTTTGCAAAATTATTACGAGATCTATTATACTAATAACGGTTTGATAAAATACAGTAGACTGCCTACTGGATAATAGTTCCAGTCCACCTGTAGACAGGGATCTCACATCAGCTTGTATATTATACAAGGATAAGATTTGATAAATTCAGTTATTTGACTGAACACTGGCTCTGTTTAAATCAGAGATTTAAACATACATAGTCTAACCTAGTTCCATAACTAACAGCCATTAGCCATTAGCCATTCATGCACAGCCATCAGCTGGGCCATAGACCGGCAATTTAGCTTTTTTCCCAAGCCGGTCTGTTTTTTTTCGATGCCTCAGTGGCCCATGCACAGGTCCGTTCAAGGGGATTAAATAGCCGTTCTATGGCCCCAGGGTTTGTATTTTATCAAACTCTTATTAGAATAATAGATCTCGTAATAATTTTGCAAAAATAGTGGCATTTACTATTTTAAAAAGCTCGGGTGCAGGGGGGGGGGGTTATGTAAAAGCCTGGTTTGAGCCTCGGAGAGGCTATGGGATCCAGTAAGATCGTCCTTCCTTTCCTCCCTAGAATCTGGATGTAGCAGGTGCTCAATTGTCAAAAGTGAAAAATTGGTTTTGTCTTCCGAATGCACCATTTCTGTAAATTTGCTAATAATCTTTTAAAAATAGTAAATGCCATTATTTTTGCAAAATTATTACGAGATCTATTATACTAATAACGGTTTGATAAAATACAGTAGACTGCCTACTGGATAATAGTTCCAGTCCACCTGTAGACAGGGATCTCACATCAGCTTGTATATTATACAAGGATAAGATTTGATAAATTCAGTTATTTGACTGAACACTGGCTCTGTTTAAATCAGAGATTTAAACATACATAGTCTAACCTAGTTCCATAACTAACAGCCATTAGCCATTAGCCATTCATGCACAGCCATCAGCTGGGCCATAGACCGGCAATTTTGCTTTTTTCCCAAGCCGGTCTGTTTTTTTTCGATGCCTCAGTGGCCCATGCACAGGTCCGTTCAAGGGGATTAAATAGCCGTTCTATGGCCCCAGGGTTTGTATTTTATCAAACTCTTATTAGAATAATAGATCTCGTAATAATTTTGCAAAAATAGTGGCATTTACTATTTTATAAAGCTCGGGTGCAGGGGGGGGGGTTATGTAAAAGCCTGGTTTGTGCCTCGGAGAGGCTATGGGATCCAGTAAGATCGTCCTTCCTTTCCTCCCTAGAATCTGGATGTAGCAGGTGCTCAATTGTCAAAAGTGAAAAATTGGTTTTGTCTTCCGAATGCACCATTTCTGTAAATTTGCTAATAATCTTTTAAAAATA
>NC_091210.1:24320221-24465221 GCF_040958095.1 Procambarus clarkii | reverse complement strand
CTTTCACAAGAGATTCATATTGGTGTATGAATGGATTATGAATGACTCATGTTAGGAGTGTAAGTTGCCACAACATCTCAATTTAGTGTTAGATACATATGTCTTGGTTATAAGTTTTGGAAACCTATTTAAGTCCACACACAATATCGTATCTGATACGATAAAACAAACGTTTCCAATACTTTCAAATACTTTCCAGATATGTTGTGGCAACCTAAAATTGTTTGCTGGGCTTACAGTTAAGACCCCACAGACCTGGTCACCCCACACGCAGGGTACACAACATTATCCTCTGTGGCGGGTAGATCCAGAGAAACCTTAGGGGAAGGCAACATAATAGGCAGTCTGGAGTCCCCTACCTTATCCCCTGCTAAATCATTACCCAATATTACATCAACATTAGGGAAAGGTAGGTAAGAAGTGACTTCAACTGTACAAACACCCTTGTGGAACTCAGATTCTAGGGCAACCTTACAGAGGGGTACTGCTTGAGTATCACTAGTGACACCCTCAACCAGAACGACCTCTCCAGAGTCGAGAGTGTTGGCACCTTGCAACGCACTCTCCAAGATTAAAGTCTGGATGGCACCCGTGTCTCGGAAGATCACCACGTCCTTCCAGGAAGAACCCTCAGACAACAAAAGTCTGCCCTTCGACCAGAATGGGGTAAGCAGGTCCAACCACTGTGGGTTAGAGGCCTTACTCCCTAACCCTTCAGAAGGCCTCAAGCCTTGTGTCAAAACAAGAGCATTGGGTCTTTTTTCTAAGTACAGTTGCCAACAACGGCTAGTAATGTGGTTTGCACGTTTACAGTGACCACAGACTCGTCAGGGAGAAGAGACATTACTAACAGGATTTCCCTTTGTTTCACCCTTGGGTGCTGTGGGGTTAGACAATTTAACAGGGTTAGTTTTGTCTGAAACAGAAGGTGCATTAGTTATAGGGTTAGAATGGGCTGGTCCGGACTGGCTGTGGGTATAAGTTTTGTTACTATGTGGGCAATAATTATATTTATTGTGCCTTTTGCCCGCCAATTGGTAGTTCTCTGCCACCTTGGCCAAATACATAATATTTGAATGTACCTCTGTCCTTCCTCGAAGGTACTGTGATACTGGCTCTGGCATATTATCTATGAAATTTTCCGTTAAAACTAAATTTTTTAGTGCCTCGTATGTTTTGGCTTTAGCCGAGCGAATATATTTTTCGAACAATCTTATTTGATCATTAGCAAATTTAATGAGAGGTTGGTTG
Source organism: Procambarus clarkii (assembly GCF_040958095.1). Lineage (NCBI taxonomy): Eukaryota > Metazoa > Arthropoda > Malacostraca > Decapoda > Cambaridae > Procambarus > Procambarus clarkii. The sequence continues at coordinate 24,463,970 of NC_091210.1, read as the reverse complement.
TGAGTACGCCTAAGGTTGCGATAAGTTTGGTGGTGAGCTTCAGGCGTAATTTCATATGCCCTCAAGATCCATTCCTGACTTTACTATAATCAAAACAATCGCTGTCAGGCATGTTTATAAAAATATCTTGGGCTTTACCACTAAGTCGTCCCTGTAGGATTTTCACCCAATCTTCCTCTGGCCAGTTCATGGACAAGGTCATTCTCTGAAAATGGTTGAAAAACCTTTCAGGGTCTGACTCTGAAAATTTAGGCAAATTATCCTTTTTTTCATAATGCCTGGGGTTTGAATCCCCGGTAGGTGGTGGTACAGTGGTATTCACTCTAAATCTAGCCTCTTCGGTTTTGAGTCTTTGCTCCTCTAGTCTTATTTTCGCTAATTCTAGTGCTACCTCTCTGTCCCTATGAGCTGCACTTTCAGCTTGGCTAGGCTGGCATAAAGGTGTATCACTTACAATAGTTCTTGGTCTATGCAATGTTGTAAGATTTCATTCACCAAGGTCCACTTTTTATCAGTGTCATTTAACTCAAGACCAAATTCGAACAGGAGGATGGCATGTCCTGTTGCATGCCATCCTCCTGTCCAAAGGACAGGAGAATGGCATGCAACATTCAATCTCATGATTTGCAACATGCAACAATCACCTCATGATTTGGTAAATGAGGTGATTTGGTAAAATGCTATGCCCAAGATTACTATCCGAGTGCCGGCGGTGGGGTGGTTCAAATAGCCTCGGCTATCACCTCATTTTGTCCGGTCGTGATGGTCAAGTGGATTAAGGCGTCTTGTACATACCAGTTGCGTTGCTTCTGGGAGTATGGGTTCGAGTCACTTCTGGGGTGTGAGTTTTCAGTTGCATATTGTCCTGGGGACCATTCAGGCTTGTTCGCATTTGTGTTCCTCACGTGTGCCCCAAAGAATGAGGTGATTTGGTAAAATGCTATGCCCAAGATTACTATCCGAGTGCCGGCGGTGGGGTGGTTCAAATAGCCTCGGCTATCACCTCATTTTGTCCGGTCGTGATGGTCAAGTGGATTAAGGCGTCTTGTACATACCAGTTGCGTTGCTTCTGGGAGTATGGGTTCGAGTCACTTCTGGGGTGTGAGTTTTCAGTTGCATATTGTCCTGGGGACCATTCAGGCTTGTTCGCATTTGTGTTCCTCACGTGTGCCCCAAAGAATGAGGTGATTTGGTAAAATGCTATGCCCAAGATTACTATCCGAGTGCCGGCGGTGGGGTGGTTCAAATAGCCTTGGCTATCACCTCATTTTGTCCGGTCGTGATGGTCAAGTGGATTAAGGCGTCTTGTACATACCAGTTGCGTTGCTTCTGGGAGTATGGGTTCGAGTCACTTCTGGGGTGTGAGTTTTCAGTTGCATATTGTCCTGGGGACCATTCAGGCTTGTTCGCATTTGTGTTCCTCACGTGTGCCCCAAAGAATGAGGTGATTTGGTAAAATGCTATGCCCAAGATTACTATCCGAGTGCCGGCGGTGGGGTGGTTCAAATAGCCTCGGCTATCACCTCATTTTGTCCGGTCGTGATGGTCAAGTGGATTAAGGCGTCTTGTACATACCAGTTGCGTTGCTTCTGGGAGTATGGGTTCGAGTCACTTCTGGGGTGTGAGTTTTCAGTTGCATATTGTCCTGGGGACCATTCAGGCTTGTTCGCATTTGTGTTCCTCACGTGTGCCCCAAAGAATGAGGTGATTTGGTAAAATGCTATGCCCAAGATTACTATCCGAGTGCCGGCGGTGGGGTGGTTCAAATAGCCTCGGCTATCACCTCATTTTGTCCGGTCGTGATGGTCAAGTGGATTAAGGCGTCTTGTACATACCAGTTGCGTTGCTTCTGGGAGTATGGGTTCGAGTCACTTCTGGGGTGTGAGTTTTCAGTTGCATATTGTCCTGGGGACCATTCAGGCTTGTTCGCATTTGTGTTCCTCACGTGTGCCCCAAAGAATGAGGTGATTTGGTAAAATGCTATGCCCAAGATTACTATCCGAGTGCCGGCGGTGGGGTGGTTCAAATAGCCTCGGCTATCACCTCATTTTGTCCGGTCGTGATGGTCAAGTGGATTAAGGCGTCTTGTACATACCAGTTGCGTTGCTTCTGGGAGTATGGGTTCGAGTCACTTCTGGGGTGTGAGTTTTCAGTTGCATATTGTCCTGGGGACCATTCAGGCTTGTTCGCATTTGTGTTCCTCACGTGTGCCCCAAAGAATGAGGTGATTTGGTAAAATGCTATGCCCAAGATTACTATCCGAGTGCCGGCGGTGGGGTGGTTCAAATAGCCTCGGCAATCACCTCATTTTGTCCGGTCGTGATGGTCAAGTGGATTAAGGCGTCTTGTACATACCAGTTGCGTTGCTTCTGGGAGTATGGGTTCGAGTCACTTCTGGGGTGTGAGTTTTCAGTTGCGTATTGTCCTGGGGACCATTCAGGCTTGTTCGCATATATATATATATATATATATATATATATATATATATATATATATATATATATATATATATATATATATATATATATATTAGCAGTTTTTCTTGTAAATATATGTTGTTAAATGTGACTGAAAAAGTAAGATTAATAATTCTAAAACGAATTTTCTCAATATTTCTTATGTTTCTTTTTACTGTGGGAGGTAATTGAAAAATCAATTCTCCAAAATTAATGTTTATTTCTAGTCTGATGTGAAGCTTGAACGCATTTCGTAATAACTTATTACATTTTCAAAGACTTTAATTTACACACACAACTGTAACCTGAAGACACTAAACAGTTTCACTTATTCTAACACTTAAACAGATTGATTGATTGATGAAGATTAAGCCACCCAAGAGGTGGCACGGGCATGAATAGCCCGTAAGTGGTACAATTTTTTTTCTCAGTATTCTGAGGTTGCATTTAACCATCAAGCTGTTATCGCGGGGGAGGATACTGCTTCACAGTCTTTATGAGGGTGTCCAGCTGCTGGACACCTTTGTTGACCAGGAGAGTGGCTGTGTTGATGGCTTCAGGGTGGCCACTGCATGATTCAGGAACTCTAAAAGCTCTTCTAAGGTCATCACTTAAACAGCTTATCTGTTTTACATATACTCGCACTTGGGTGAGGTGATATGGTGCAACAGTTTGGGATGAGGTGAACAAATTTGTGACAAACGGAAAACAGAACACGAAACAATGGGTATTAATTGGATGGAAGCAACTGCAGAGGACCTTTTGGCCCATACTTCCACTTGATGCTTCTATATTGGGCCTTGCATAGTAGGCTGAGAAGTGCGTTCTGGCTACTAGGTACGACATATATATATATATATATATATATATATATATATATATATATATATATATATATATATATATATATATATATATATATATATATATATATATATATATATATATATATATATATATATATATATATATATATATATATATATATATATATATATATATATATATATGTATATGCCTCGATTTACGATGGTAATCCGTTCCCAGAGACGTATTGTAAGTCGAAATATCGTAAGTCGAAACGATTTTCCTTATAAAAAATAAAGGGAATTGAATTAATCTGTTCCACACCCTCAAAAATATTGTCTTAAAAATACATTTTATACTGCATACAATTTTTCTTCTTTAGCTACAATACAGTACATTTGTTTATCTACCACTATGGAGAACTCTTGATGGCATATGGAAGATGGTGAGGAGGGGGGGGGGAGGAGGTGAGGTGTGTACAGGACACCTTAATTCACTTGACCATCATGACCGGAGAAAAGGAAGTGATAGCTGAAGCTATTTGAACCACTTCCCCGCTGGCACTCAGATGGTAATCTTGGGCGTAGCATTTTATCAAATCACCTCATTCTTTGGGGCAAATGTGAGGAACATAAATGCGAACAAGACTGAATGGTCCCCAGGACTATATGCAACTGAAAACTCACACCCCAGAAGTGACTCGATCCCATACTGGCAGGAGCAACGCAACTGTTATGTAGAGGATGCCTTAATCCACCTGACCATCACGACCGGATAAAAGAAAGTGGTTGCTGTTGCTATTTGAACCACGTCCCTCCCGTCCCTCGGATGGTAGTCTTGGGCATAGCATTTTATCAAATCACCTCATTCTTTGGGGCACACGTGAGAAACACAAATGCGAACAAGCCTGAATGGTCGCTAGGACTATATGGTTCTGAAAACTCACACCCCAGAAGTGACTCGAACCCATACTGCCAGGAGCAACACAATTGGTATGTACAGGACGCCTTAATCCACTTGACCATCACGACCGGACAAAAGGAAGTGATAGTCGAAGCTATTTGAACCACTTACCCATCGGTACTCGGAGGGTAATCTTTAGCATAGCATTTTATCAAGTCACTTCATTCTTGGGGCACACGTAAGGAATACAAATGCGAACAAGCATGAGTGGTCCCCAGGACTATATGCAACTGAAAACTCACACCCCAGAAGTGACTTGAACCCATACTGCCAGGAGCAACGCAACTGGTATGTACAGGACGCCTTAATCCACTTGACCAAACGACCGGAAAAAAGAAAGTGATAGCCGAAGCTATTTGAACCACTTCCTAGCTGGCACTCGGATGGTAATATTGGACATAGAATTTTATCAAATCGCCTCATTCTTTGGGGCACATGTGAGGAACACAAATGCGAACAAGCCTGAATGGTCGCTAGGACTATTTGGTTCTGAAAACTCAAACGCTAGAAGTGACTCGAATCCATACTGCCAGGAGCAACGTGTACAGGATGCCTTAATCCACTTGATCATCACGACCGGACAAAAGGAAGTGATAGTTGTAGCTATTTGAACCACTTCCCCACCAGCACTTGGATGGAAATCTTGGGCATAGAATTTTATCATATCGCCTCCTTCTTTGGGGCACACGTGAGGAACACATATGCGAACAAGCCTGAATGGTCCCCAGGACTATATGCAACTAAAAACTCAAACCCCAGAAATGACTCGAACCCATACTGCCAGGAGCAATGCAACTGGTATGTACAAGATGCCTTAATCCACTTGATCACCACTACCAGACAAACGGAAGTGTTAGCATGAAGCTATTTGAACCACTTCCCTGCTGATACTCGGATGGTAATCTTGGGCATAGCATTTTATCAAATCACCTCATTCTTTGGGGCACACATGAGGAACACAAATGCGAACAAGCCTGAATGGTCCCCAGGACTATATGCAACTGAAAACTCAAACCCCAGAAGTGACTCGAACCCATACTGCCAGGAGCAACGCAACTGGTATGTACAGGACGCCTTAATCCACTTGACCATCATGACTGGATAAAAGGAAGTGATATCCAAAGCTATTTGAACCACTTACCCACTGACACTCGGATGGTAATCTTGGGCATAGCATTTTATCAAATCACCTCATTCTTTGGAGCACACGTGAGGAAAACAAATGCGAACAAGCCTGAAAGGTCCCCAAGACTCATATGCAACAGAAAACTCACACCCCAAAAGTGACTCGAACCCATACTGCAAGGAGCAACGCAACTAGTATGTACAGGATGCCTTAATCCATTTCATCATCACGACCAGACAATAGGAAGTGATAGCAGAAGCTATATGAACCACTTCCCCGCTGACACTCGGATGGTAATCTTGGGCATAATATTTTATCAAATCACCTCATTCTTTGGGGCACACGTGAGGAACACAGACGCGAACAAGCCTGAATGGTCCCCAGGTTAATATGAAACTGAAAACTCATACCCCAGAAGTGATTCGAACCCATACTGCCAGGAGCAACGCAACTGGTATGTACAGGATGCCTTAATGCACTTGAATTTATGACCGGACAAAAGAAAGTGATAGCAGAAGCTATTTGAACCACTTCCCCGCTGGCACTCGGATGGTAATCTTGGGCATAGCAATTTATCAAATCACCTCATTCTTTGGGGCACATATGAGGAACACAAGTGCGAACAAGCCTGAATGGCCCCCAGGACTATATGCAAGTGAAAACTCACACCACAAAAGTGACTCGAACCCATACTACACAAATGTGAACAAGCGTGAATGGTCCCCAGGACTATATGCAACTGAAAACACAGACCCCAGAAGTGACTCGAACCCATACTGCCAGGAGCAACGCAACTGGTATGTACAGGACACCTTTATCCACTTGATCATCACAACCAGACAAAAGGTATTGATAGCAGAAGCTATTTGAACCACTTCCCTTCTGACACTCGGATGGTAATCTTGGGCATAGCACTTTATCAAATCATCTCATTCTTTGGGGCACACATGAGGAACACAAATGTAAACAAGCCTGAATGGTCCCCAGGACTATATGCAACTAAAAACTCACACCCCAGAAGTGACTCAAACCTATACTGCCAGGAGCAAGGCAACTGTTATATACAGGACACCTTAATCCACTTGACCATCATGACCGGACAAAAGGAAGTGATAGCTGAAATTATTTGAACCACTTCCCCTTCTGGCTCTCAGATGGTAATCTTGGGCATAGCATTTTATCAAATCACCTCATTCTTTGGGGCACACGTGAGAAACACAAATGCGAACAAGCCTGAATGGTCGCTAGGACTATATGGTTCTGAAAACTCACACCCCAGAAGTGACTCGAACCCATACTGCCAGGAGCAATGCAACTGTTATGTACAGGAGGCCTTAATCCACTTGACCATCACGACCGGATAAAAGGAAGTGATAGCCGAAGCTATTTGAACCACTTCCCTCCCGGCCCTCGGATGGTAATCTTGGGCGTAGCATTTTATCAAATCACCTCATTCTTTGGGGCACACGTGAGGAACACAAATGTAAACAAGCCTGAATGGTCGCTAGGACTATATGGTTCTGAAAACTCACACCCCAGAAGTGACTCGAACCTATACTGCCAGGAGCAACACAACTGGTATGTACAGGACACCTTAATCCACTTGACCATCAGGACCGGACAAAAGGAAGTGATAGCCGAAGCTATTTGAACCACTTACCCATCGGTACTCGGACGGAAATCTTGGTCGCAGCATTTTATCAAATCACCTCATTCTTTTGGCCACACGTAAGGAACACAAATGCGAACAAGCATGAATGGTCCCCAGGACTATATGACACTGAAAACTCACACCCGAGAAGTGACTTGAACCCATACTGCCAGGAGCAACCCAACATGTATGTACAGGATGCCTTAATCCACTTGACCAAACGACCGGACAAAGGGAAGTGATAGCTGAAGCTATTTGAACCACTTCCTCGCTGGCACTCGGATGGTTATATTGGACATAGCATTTTATCAAATCGCCTCATTCTTTGGGGAACACTTGAGGAACACAAATGCGAACAAGCCTGAATGGTCGCTAGGACTATTTGGTTCTGAAAACTCAAACCCCAGAAGTGACTCGAACTCATACTACCAGAAGCAATGCATTTGGTATGTACAGGACGCCTTAATCCACATGATCATCACGACCGGACAAAAGGAAGTGATAGCCGAAGCTATTTGAACCACTTACCCGCCGACACTCGGATGATAATCTTGGGCATAGCATTTTATCAAATCACTTCATGGTTTGGGGCACAAGAGAGGAAAACAAATGCGAACAAGCCTGAATGGTCCCCAGGACTATATGCAACAGAAAACTCACACCCCAGTAGTGACTCGAACCCATACTGCCAGGAGCCACGCAACTGGTATATACAGGATGCCTAAATCCACTTGACCATCACGACCAAACTAAAGGAAGTGATAGCCGAAGCTATTTGAACCACTTACCCACCAGCATTTGCATGGTAATCTTGGGTATAGCATTTCATCAAATCACGTCATTCTTTGGGGCACAAGTGAGGAACACAAATGCGAACAAGTGTGAATGGTCCCCAGGACTATATGCAACTGAAAACTCACACCCCAGAAGCGACTTGAACCCTTACAGCCAGGAGCAACGCAACTGGTATGTACAGGATGCCTTAATCCACTTGACCAAACGACCGGACAAAGGGAAGTGATAGCTGAAGCTATTTGAACCACTTCCTCGCTGGCACTCGGATGGTAATATTGGACATAGCATTTTATCAAATCGCCTCATTCTTTGGGGCACACTTGAGGAACACAAATGCGAACAAGCCTGAATGGTCGCTAGGACTATTTGGTTTTGAAAACTCAAACCCCAGAAGTGACTCGAACTCATACTACCAGAAGCAATGCATTTGGTATGTACAGGACGCCTTAATCCACATGATCATCACGATCGGACAAAAGGAAGTGATAGCCAAAGCTATTTGAACCTCTTACCTGCCGACACTCGGATGATAATCTTGGGCATAGTATTTTATCAAATCACTTCATTCTTTGGGGCACTAGTGAGGAAAACAAATGCGAACAAGCCTGAATGGTCCCCAGGACTATATGCAACTGAAAACTCATACCCCAGAAGTGACTTGAACCCATACTGCCAGGAGCAACACAACAGGTATGTACAGGACGCCTTAATCCACTTGACCAAACGACCGGACAAACGGAAGTGATAGCCAAAGCTATTTGAACCACTTCCTCGCCGGCACTCGGATGGTAATATTGGACATAGCATTTTATCAAATCGCCTCATTCTTTGGGGCACACGTGAGGAACACATATGTGAACAAGCCTGAATGGTCCCCAGGACTATATGCAATTGAAAACTCACACCCCAGAAGTGACTCAAACCCATAATGCCAGGAGCAACGCAACTGGTATGTATAGGACGCCTTAACCTACTTGACCATCACGACCGGATAAAAGGAAGTGATAGCCGAAGCTATATGAAGCACTTCCCTCCCGGCCCTCGGATGGTAATCTTGTGCGTAGCATTTTATCAAATCACCTCATTCTTTGGGGCACATGTGAGGAACACAAATGTAAACAAGCCTGAATGGTCGCTAGGACTATATGGTTCTGAAAACTCACACCCCAGAAGTGATTCGAACCTATACTGCCAGGAGCAACACAACTGGTATGTACAGGACACCTTAATCCACTTGACCATCAGGACCGGACAAAAGGAAGTGATAGCCGAAGCTATTTGAACCACTTACCCATCGGTACTCGGATGGAAATCTTGGTCGCAGAATTTTATCAAATCACCTCATTCTTTTGGCCACACATAAGGAACACAAATGCGAACAAGCATGAATGGTCCCCAGGACTATATGACACTGAAAACTCACACCCGAGAAGTGACTTGAACCCATACTGCCAGGAGAAACCCAACATGTATGTACAGAATGCCTTAATCCACTTGACCAAACGACCGGACAAAGGGAAGTGATAGCCGAAGCTATTTAAACCACTTCATCGCTGGCATTCGGATGGTAATATTGGACATAGCATTTTATCAAATCGCCTCATTCTTTGGGGCACACGTGAGGAACACAAATGCGAACAAGCCTGAATGGTCGCTAGGATTATTTGGTTCTGAAAACTCAAACCCCAGAAGTGACTCGAACCCATACTGCCAGGAGCAATGCATTTGGTATGTACAGGACGCCTTAATCCACATGATCATCACGACCAGACAAAAGGAAGTGATAGCCGAAGCTATTTGAACCATTTACCCGCCGACACTCGGATGATAATCTTGGGCATAGCATTTTATCAAATCACTTCATGGTTTGGGGCACAAGAGAGGAAAACAAATGCGAACAAGCCTGAATGGTCCCCAGGACTATATGCAACAGAAAACTCACACTCCAGTAGTGACTCGAACCCATACTGCCAGGAGCCACGCAACTGGTATATACAGGATGCCTAAATCCACTTGACCATCACGACCAAACTAAAGGGAGTGATAGCCGAAGCTATTTGAACCACTTACCCACCGGCATTTGCATGGTAATCTTGGGTATAGCATTTCATCAAATCACGTCATTCTTTGGGGCACAAGTGAGGAACACAAATGCGAACAAGCGTGAATGGTCCCCAGGACTATATGCAACTGAAAACTCACACCCCAGAAGCGACTTGAACCCTTACAGCCAGGAGCAACGCAACTGGTATGTACAGGATGCCTTAATCCACTTGACCAAACGACCGGACAAAGGGAAGTGATAGCTGAAGCTATTTGAACCACTTCCTCGCTGGCACTCGGATGGTAATATTGGACATAGCATTTTATCAAATCGTCTCATTCTTTGGGGCACACTTGAGGAACACAAATGCGAACAAGCCTGAATGGTCGCTAGGACTATTTGGTTCTGAAAACTCAAACCCCAGAAGTGACTCGAACCCATACTACCAGAAGCAATGCATTTGGTATGTACAGGACGCCTTAATCCACATGATCATCACGATCGGACAAAAGGAAGTGATAGCCAAAGCTATTTGAACCTCTTACCTGCCGACACTCGGATGATAATCTTGGGCATAGTATTTTATCAAATCACTTCATTCTTTGGGGCACTAGTGAGGAACACATATGTGAACAAGCCTGAATGGTCCCCAGGACTATATGCAATTGAAAACTCACACCCCAGAAGTGACTCGAACCCATACTGCCAGGAGCAACGCAACTGGTATGTAAAGGACGCCTTAACCCACTTGACCATCACGACCGGATAAAAGGAAGTGATAGCCGAAGTTATTTGAACCACTTGCCTCCCAGCCCTCGGATGGTAATCTTGGGCGTAGCATTTTATCAAATCACCTCATTCTTTGGGGCACACGTGAGGAACACAAATGTAAACAAGCCTGGATGGTTGCTAGGACTATATGGTTCTGAAAACTCACACCCCAGAAGTGACTCGAACCTATACTGCCAGGAGCAACACAACTGGTATGTACAGGACACCTTAATCCACTTGACCATCAGAACCGGACAAAAGGAAGTGATAGCCGAAGCTATTTGAACCACTTACCAATCGGTACTCGGATGGTAATCTTCGTCGTAGCATTTTATCAAATCACCTCATTCTTTTGGCCACACGTAAGGAACACAAACGCGAACAAGCATGAATGGTCCCCAGGACTATATGACACTGAAAACTCACACCCCAGAAGTGACTTGAACCCATACTGCCAGGAGCAACCCAACATGTATGTACAGGATGCCTTAATCCACGTGACCAAACGACCGGACAAAGGGAAGTGATAGCCGAAGCTATTTAAACCACTTCATCGCTGGCACTCGGATGGTAATATTGGACATAGCATTTAATCAAATCGCCTCATTCTTTGGAGTACACTTGAGGAACACAAATGCGAACAAGCCTGAATGGTCGCTAGGACTATTTGGTTCTGAAAACACAAACCCCAGAAGTGACTCGAACCCATACTGCCAGGAGCAACGCATTTGGTATGTACAGGACGCCTTAATCCACATGATCATCATGACCAGACAAAAGATGTGATAGCCGAAGCTATTTGAATAACTTACCCGCCGATCCTCGGATGATAATCTTGGGCATAGCATTTTATCAAGTCACCGCGTTCTTTGGGGCACACGTAAGGAATACAAATGCGAACAAGCATGAATGGTCTCCAGGACTATATGCAACTGAAAACTCACACCACAGAAGTGACTCGAACCCATACTGCCAGGAGCAACGCAACTGGTATATACAGGATGCCTTAATTCACTTGATCACCACTACCAGACAAAAGGAAGTGATAGCCGAAGCTATTTGAACCAATTACCTGCCGGCATTTGGATGGTAATCTTGGGTATAGCATTTCATCAAATCACCTCATTCTTTGGGGCTCAAATGAGGAACACAAATGCGAACAAGCGTGAATGGTCCCCAGGACTATATGCAACTGAAAATTCACACCCCAGAAGTGACTTGAACCCATACTGCCAGGAGCAACGCAACTGGCATGTACAGGATGCCTTAATCCACTTGACCAAACGACCGGACAAAGGGAAGTGATAGCCGAAGCTATTTGAACCACTTCCTCGCTGGCACTTGGATGGTAATATTGGACACAGCATTTTATCAAATCGCCTCATTCTTTGGGGCACACGTGAGGAACACAAATGCGAACAAGCCTGAATAGTCGCTAGGATTATTTGGTTCTGAAAACTCAAACCCCAGAAGTGACTCGAACCCATACTGCCAGGAGCAACTCATTTGGTATGTACAGGACGCCTTAATCCACATGATCATCACGACCGGACAAAAGGAAGTGATAGCCGAAGCTATTTGAACCACTTACCCGCTGACACTCGGATGATAATCTTGGGCATAGCATTTTATCAAATCACTTCATTCTTTGGGGCACAAGTGAGGAAAACAAATGCGAATAAGCCTGAATGGTCCCCAGGACTATATGCAATTGAAAACTCACACCCCAGAAGAGACTCGAACCCATACTGCCAGGAGCAACGCAACTGGTATGTACAGGACACCTTAATCCACTTGATCATCACGACCAGACAAAAGGAAGTGATAGCAGAAGCTATTTGAACCACTTCCCCGCTGACACTCGGATGGTAATCTTGGGCATAGCATTTTATCAAATCATCTCATTTATTGGGGCACACATGAGGAACATAAATGCGAACAAGCCTGAATGGTCCCCAGGACTATATGCAATTGAAAACTCACACCCCAGAAGTGACTCGAACCCATACTGCCAGGAGCAACGCAACTGGTATGTAAAGGACGCCTTAATCCACTTGACCATCATGACCGGATAAAAGGAAGTGATAGCCGAAGCTATTTAATCCACTTACCCATCGGTACTCGGATGGTAATCTTGATCGTAGCATTTTATCAAATCACTTCATTTTTTGGCCACACGTAAAGAACACAAATGCGAACAAGCATGAATGGTCCCCAGGACTATATTCAACTGAAAACTCACACCACAGAAGTGACTCAAACCCATACTACCAGGAGCAACGCAACTGTTATGTACAGGATGCCTTAATCCACTTGACCATCAGGACCGTACAAAAGGAAGTGATAGCTGAAGCTATTTGAACCACTTCCCCGCTGGCACTTAGATGGTATTCTTGGGCATAGCATTTTATCAAATCACCTCATTTTTTGGGGCACACGTGAGAAACATAGACGCGAACAAGCCTGAATGGTATCCAGGATAATATGCAACTGAAAACTCACACCCCAGAAGTGACTCGAACCCATACTGCCAAGAGCAACGCAACTGGTATGTACAGAACGACTTAATGCACTTGAATTTATGACCGGACAAAAGAAAGTGATAGCCGAAGCTATTTGAACCACTTCCCCGCTGACACTCGGATAGTAATCTTGGGCTTAGTATTTTATCAGATCACCTCATTCTTTGGGGCACACGTGAGGAACACAAATGCGAACAAGCGTGAATGGTCCCCAGGACTATATGCAACTGAAAACTCACACCCCAGAAGTGACTTCAACCCATACTGCCAGGAGCAACGCAACTGGTATGTATAGGACGCCTTAATCCTCTTCAACATCACGACCGGACAAAGGGAAATGATAGCTGAAGCTATCTGAACCACTTACCCGCCGGCACTCGGATGGTAATCTTGGGCAAAGCATTTTATTAAATCAACTCAATCTTTAAGGCACATGTGAGGAACACATAAGCGAACAAGCCTGAATGGTCCCCAGGACTATATGCAACTGAAAACTCACACCCCAGAAGTGACTCGAACCGATACTGCCAGGAGCAACGCAACTGGTATGTACAAGACGCCTTAATCCACTTGATCATCACGACCAGACAAAAGGAAGTGATAGCAGAAGCTATTTGAACCACTTCCCCGCTGACACTCGGATGGTAATCTTGGGCATAGCATTTTATCAAATCATCTCATTCTTTGGGGCACACATGAGGAACATAAATGCGAACAAGCCTGAATGGTCCTAAGGACTATATGCAATTGAAAACTCACACCCCAGAAGTGACTCGAACCCATACTGCCAGGAGCAACGCAACTGGTATGTAAAGGACGCCTTAATCCACTTGACCATCACGACCGGATAAAAGGAAGTGATAGCCGAAGCTATTTGAACCACTTACCCGCCGGCACTCGGATGGTAATCTTGGGCAAAGCATTTTATTAAATCAACTCAATCTTTAAGGCACATGTTAGGAACACATAAGCGAACAAGCCTGAATGGTCCCCAGGACTATATGCAACTGAAAACTCACACCCCAGAAGTGACTCGAACCCATACTGCCAGGAGCAACGCAACTGGTATGTACAAGACGCCTTAATCCACTTGATCATCACGACCAGACAAAAGGAATTGAAAGCAGAAGCTATTTGAACCACTTCCCCGCTGACACTCGGATGGTAATCTTGGGCATAGCATTTTATCAGATCATCTTATTCTTTGGGGCACACATGAGGAACACAAATGCAAACAAACCTGAATGGTCCCCAATACTATATGCAACTGAAAATCACACCCCAGAAGTGACTCGAACCCATACTGCCAGGAGCAACGCAACTGTTATGTACAGGACACCTTAATCCACTTGACCATCATGACCGGACAAAAGGAAGTGATAGCTGAAGCTATTTAAACCACTTCCCCGCTGGCACTTAGATGGTAATCTTGGGAGTACCATTTTATCAAATCACCTCATTCTTTGGGGCACACGTGAGAAACACAAATGCAAACAAGCCTGAATGGTCCCCAATACTATATGCAATTGAAAATCACACCCCAGAAGTGACTCGAACCCATACTGCCAGGAGCAACGCAACTGTTATGTACAGGATATCGTAATCCACTTGACCATCACGACCGGATAAAAGGAAGTGATAGCCGAAGCTATTTGAACCACGTCCCTCCCGGCCCTCGGATGGTAATCTTGGGCATAGCATTTTATCAAATCACCTCATTCTTTGGGGCACACGTGAGAAATAAAAATAAGAACAAGCCTGAATGGTCGCTAGGACTATATGGTTCTGAAAACTCACACCCCAGAAGTGACTTGAACCCATACTGCCAGGAGCAGCACAACTGGTATGTACAGGAGGCCTTAATCCTCTTGACCATCACGACCGGACAAAAGGAAGTGTTAGTCGAAGCTATTTGAACCACTTACCCGTCGGTACTCGGATGGTAATCTTTAGCGTAGCATATTATCAAGTCACCTCATTCTTAGGGGCACACGTGAGGAACACATATGCGAACAAGCCAGAATGGTCCCCAGGACTATATGCAACTGAAAACTCACACCACAGAAGTGAGTCGAACCCATACTGCCAGGAGTAACTCAACTAGTATGTACAGGACGCCTTAATCCACTTGATCACCACTACCAGACAAAAGGAAGTGATAGCAGAAGCTATTTGAACCACTTCACAGCTGATACTCGGATGGTAATCTTGGGCATAGCATTTTATCAAATCACCTCATTGTTTGGAGCACACATGAGGAACTCAAATGCGAACAAGACTGAATGGTCCCCAGGACTATATGCAACTGAAGACTCACACCCCAGAAGTGATTCGAACCCATACTGCCAGGAGCCACACAAGTGGTATATACAGGACGCCTTAATCCACTTGACCATCACGACCAAACTAAAGGAAGTGATAGCCGAAGCTATTTGAACCACTTACCCACCGGCATTTGGATGGTAATCTTGGGTATAGCATTTCATCAAATCACCTCATTCTTTGGGGCACAAGTGAGGAACACAAATGCGAACAAGCGTGAATGGTCCCCAGGACTATATGCAACTGAAAACTCACACCCCAGAAGTGACTTGTACCCATACTGCCAGGAGCAACGCAACTGGTATGTACAGGTACGCCTTAATCCACTTGACAAAACGACCGGACAAAGGGAAGTGATAGACGAAGCCATTTGAACCACTTCCTCGCCGGCACTCGGATGGTAATATTGAACATAGCATTTTCTCAAATTGTCTCATTCTTTGGGGCACACGTGAGGAACACAAATGCGAACAAGCCTGAATGGTCGCTAGGACTATTTGGTTCTGAAAACTCAAACCCCAGAAGTGATTCGAACCTATACTGCCAGGAGCAACGCAACTGTTATGAACAGGACACCTTAATCCACTCGACCATAATGACTGTAGAAAAAGAAGTGATAGCTGAAGCTATTTGAACCACTTCCCCGCCGGCACTCGGATGGTAATCTTGGGCATAGCATTTTATCAAATCACCTCATTCTTTGGGGCACACATGAGGAACATAAATGCGAACAAGCCTGAATGGTCCCAGGACTATATGCAACTGAAAACTCACACCTCAGAAGTGACTTGAACCCATCCCAGCAAACACAAATCATCTAGAGAACGTTCATCTATCTCTTTCCATAGGTGTGGGAATGATTTGCATTGAGAATGGTGCAGGAGAGCCTCTGAGAAACTTTTAATCAAAAAATCCAAACACAAAGGTTTTATAATAAATTGTTTTTCTACAACTATTTTGTTCCTAATGTATTACAAATAGTTTTTACATGTTTAAATATATAATTTATGGTGTTTTTTGTAAATTCATTAATAAATTGTGAATGATATTTATTGGCTCAGTGAAACGTTCAAAATCCATTTAGTTATAATATGATCAGAAAAAAGTAGTTTTCCAAATTTTCTAAAAATCACTCTTTTTAACACAATTTGACTCCTAATGCATTCCACTAAACACTAATATCATGTTTAAATATATAATTTATGTATTATTCCCTAAGATAATTTATATAAATTATAAAAGTTGTTGGAAAGTGGTGTGAAAGAATCTGAAAACGTTTTGTTGTTTTATATTGGCGTGTTTTTATTAACTAGAGTGAGTAAGAGTGAGCGAGAGTGGGTAAGAGTAAGTAAGAGTGACTGAGAGTAAGAGTGAGTAAGAGTAAGAGTGACTGAAGGTGAGTGAGAGTGCCAGAGAGTGTGTAAGTGTGAGTAAGAGTGAATGAGAGTGAGTAAAACCAGCCGCCACCCGCCACCACCACAGCCGCCGCCGCCACCACCACCCACCACCACCACCTATCACCGCTGCCACCGCCACCAACCACCACAGCCGCCACCACCAGCCGCCACCACCACCCACCACCACCACCCATCACCGCCGCCCCCACCACCACCCACCACAGCCGCCACCACCACCCACCACCGCCGCCACCACCAGCCGCCACCACCAGCCGCCACCGCCCGCAACCAGCTGCCACCACCACCCGCCACCACCGCCCGCCATCAGCCGCCACCGCCCGTTGCCACAGTCGCCACCGCCAGCCACCACCACCCACCGCCACCACCCACCGCCGCCGCCGCCCGTCACCACCAGCCGCAACTGCCACCACCCACCACCACCAGCCGCCACCCGCCACCACCACAGCCGCCGCCGCGACCACCAGCCGCCACCACCACCCACCACCACCCATCACCGCTGCCCCCACCACCACCCACCACAGCCGCCACCACCAGCCGCCACCGCCCGCCACCGCCCGCCACCAGCCGCTATCACCGCCACCAGCCGCCATCACCACCACCAGCCGCCATCACCGTCACCACCAGCCATCATCAGCTGCCACCGCCACCAGCCGCCACCGCCCGCCATCAGCCGCCACCCCCCGTTGCCACAGTCGCCACCGCCAGCTACCACCACCAGCCGCCACCAGCTGCCACCGCCACCACCAGCCGCCATCAGCTGCCACCGCCACCAGCCGCTACCGCCACCACCAGCCGCCACCACCACCCACCTCCAGATGCCACCGCCACTTCCAGCCGCCAATACCGCCACCAGCTGCCA
The DNA here is from genome assembly GCF_040958095.1 of Procambarus clarkii. Lineage (NCBI taxonomy): Eukaryota > Metazoa > Arthropoda > Malacostraca > Decapoda > Cambaridae > Procambarus > Procambarus clarkii. Next base: position 24,446,236 of record NC_091210.1, on the reverse strand, counting down.
CCGCCCGCCATAGCCCGCCACCACCAGCCGCCACCACCACCACCAGCTGCCACCGCCCGCCACCAGCCGCCACCAGCTGCCACCAACCGCCATCAGCCGTCACCGCTCGTTGCCACAGTCGTCACCGCAGGCCGCCACCAGCTGCCACCACCCACCACCGCCGATTGCCACCACCCACCACAGCCGCCACCACCCATCACAGCCGCCGCCGCCCGCCACCACCCACCACCACCCACCATTACCGCAAACCACCACCGCCACCGCCGCCACTGTCCGCCACCGCCAGACACAGCCGCCAGTGTCCGCCGCCACTGTCCACCCGCTGCTACTGTCCGCCACCACCACCACTGTCCGCCCGCTGCCACTGTCCACCCGCCGCCACTGTCCGCCACAGCCGCCACTGTCCGCCTGCCGCCACTATCCGCCACCGCCACCACTGTCCGCCCGCCGCCACTGTCCACCACCGCCGCCACAGCCGCCACTGTCCGCCCGCCGCTACTATCCGCCACCGCCGCCACTATCCGCCACCGCCGCCACTGTCCGCCACTCTCCGCCGTACAGCCTCCCCTCTCTCCGTTAGTAAATAATTATAATTGTTAGTAAATAATAAAAGAAATATAAATTATTAGATTTTTTTTACCCTTAAATTGGTTTTAATATTAAAATTGAAAATAATAATATTATATAAAATAAAATATAATAAAAATAATAATATAATATAAAATAATATAATTTAATTTCAAGAAATTTAACTTTAAACACAAAGATGTGAAAAGGGTTCAGATTATAGGCTCAAACCATTCATAAGAGATTCATATTGGTATATGAATGGAATATGAATGATTCATGTTAGGATTGTAAAGTTGCCACAACATCTCAAATTAGTGTTAGATACGTAGGTTTTGGTTATAAGTTTTGGAAACCTATTTAAGTCCACACACAAATTCGTATCTGATACGATAAAACAAACGTTTCCAATCCTTTCAAATACTTTCCAGATATGTTGTGGCAACCTTAAATTGTTTTCTGGGATACTGGCAGGAGCAACGCAACTGGTATGTACAGGACGCCTTAATCCACTTGACCAAACGACCAGACAAAGGGAAGTGATAGCCGAAGCTATTTGAACCACTTCCTCGCCGGCACTCGGATGGTAATATTGGGCATAGCATTTTATCAAATCACTTCATTCTTTGGGGCACAAGTGAGGAAAACAAATGCGAACAAGCCTGAATGGTCGCTAGGACTATTTGGTTCTGAAAACTCAAACCCCAGAAGTGACTCGATCCCATACTGCCAGGAGCAACGCAACTGGTATGTACAGGACGCCTTAATCCATATGATCATCATGACCGGACAAAAGGAAGTGATAGCCGAAGCTATTTGAACCACTTACCAGCCGACACTTGGATGGTAATCTTGGTCGTAGCATTTTATCAAATCACCTCATTTTTTGGGGCACACGTAAAGAACACATATGCGAACAAGCATGAATGGTCCCCAGGACTAAATGCGACTGAAAACTCACACCCCAGAAGTGACTTGAACCCATACTGCCAGGAGCAACGCAACTGGTATGTACAGGATGCCTTAATCCACTTGACCATCACGACCGGACAAAAGGAAGTGATAGCCGAAGCTATTTGAACCACTTCCCTCCCGGCCCTCGGATGGTAATCTTGGGCATAGCATTTTATCAAATCACCTCATTCTTTGGGGCACACATGAGGAACACAAATGCAAAAAAGCCTGAATGGTCACTAGGACTATATGGTTCTGAAAACTCACACCCCAGAAGTGACTCGAACCTATACTGCCAGGAGCAACACAACTGGTATGTACAGGACGCCTTAATCAACTTGACCATCACGACCGGAGAAAAGGAAGTGATAGCCGAAGCTATTTGAATCACTTACCCACCGGCACTCAGAGTGTAATCTTGGACATAGCATTTTATCAAATCCCCTCATTCTTTTGGGCACACGTGAGGAACACATATGCGAACAAGCCTGAATGGTCCCAGGACTATATGCAACTGAAAACTCACACCCCAAAAGTGACTCGAACCCATACTGCCAGGAGCAACACAACTGGTATATACAGGACGCCTTAATCAACTTGACCATCATGACCGGATAAAAGGAAGTGATAGCCGAAGCTATTTGAACCACTTCCCTGCCGGCACTCGGATGGTAATCTTGGGCATAGCATTTTATCAAATCACCTCATTCTTTGGGGCACACACGAGGAACATAAATGCGAACAAGCCTGAATGGTCCCAGGACTATATGCAACTGAAAACTCACACCCCAGAAGTGACTCGAACCCATACTGCCAGGAGCAACGCAACTGGTATGTACAGGACGCCTTAATCAACTTGACCATCATGACCGGATAAAAGGAAGTGATAGCCGAAGCTATTTGAACCACTTCCCTGCCGGCACTCGGATGGCAATCTTGGTCATAGCATTTTATCAAATCACTTCATTCTTTGGGGCACATGTGAGGAATACAAATGCGAACAAGCCTGAATAGTTGCTAGGACTATTTGGTTCTGAAAACTCAAACCCCAGAAGTGACTCGAACCCATACTGCCAGGAGCAACGCAACTGGTATGTACAGGACGCCTTAATCCTCTTGATCATCACGACTGGACAAAAGGAAGTGATAGCCGAAGCTATTTGAACCACTTACCCGCTGGCACTCGGATGGTAATCTTGGGCACAGCATTTTATCAAATCACCTCATTCTTTAAGGCACACAAAGGTGGCACAGAATCCTTTTCAGCATGTGAAGAAGTCTCTGACACTAATGCCCCCTTAATACTGGATGAGCTCAATCGGGCTAAGAAAAACTCCAAGGATACATCCCCTGGAGCCGACAAAATAACCTATAAATGATTAGAAACCTCGGCCCAGAGGGAGACGCTGCATACCTAAGGTTAATTAATTTAGCCTGGACTTCTCAAACTAGACCTTCTGCTTGGAATAGAGCAGACATAGTGCCGATCCCAAAACCCAAAGATCCAGCTAATCCCAGGCCCATCTCTCTCCAAAGCTGTGCAGCCAAGATGGCTGACAGAATGGCACTCAACAGACTGGAATGGAAAATGCCTAAACTGCACCATGATATGTATGCCTATAGAAGAGGGGTTGGCACAGTGGAATGTATTACAACTCATTTAGCCCACTTAAACTGTCTCATAAACAGAGAAGCAAGAGTAAAACTTCATGGCACAGTCTCTGAGTACAAAAGACATGAAAATGGTACACCGCAAGGAGGTATTCTCGGCCCTCTTCTCTTCAACTGCTTAATGGAAAGAATAATGAGGTTGAAACTTCCACATCACTGCAGGCTGCTAAACTACGCGGACGACTTTGTCATCATCATAAAAGGAAGGGACGCGTCGCGCCTTGCACCCAAATGCTTAGACTGAATCAGTAAAGAAGCAAAACAGATTGGGATCAAACTCAACCCCTCAAAGTCAAAGGCCATGCCCATAAAACTAGCGAAGCCCAACATCCAACGCACAGTACAGGGTCAACCAATAGAATGGGTCGACACCTATCAGTATCAAGGAATCATCCTGGACACACACATGAATTTTAATGCTGAGGTCACTTACTTGAGAGAGCGAACTGCGGCCCGGACGGCAATCCTCAGGTCGCTAACCTCCCTTTCTGGAGGAGCCAATCTGCAAGTCCTTCGCACATACTATGTACAGGCAGTCAGATCAGTGATCGATTATGCCGCACCTGCACTCACAAATCTATCACACCAACAGTGGAAAAAGCTTGAAGTTGCCCAAAACAATGCTATGAGAGCTGAACTGGGAGCCCCCATGTGGACCAGGCTTGAAACTCTTAGACTGGAGACGGGTTTGCCCTCTCTACAAGAAATAATATCACAAAGGACAGCTACAATTATCAGTAAGATAATTATTTCTTCTGATCCAATTCCAGTACGGCAGGCCTTGGTGGTTGGACTAGGCCAAAACAATGGAAACTCTTGGGTTGCAAGAGCAGGAAAATTCCTAAACAGACTACATTTAAAAAACATGATTCTTGATAGAGAGGGTGATCATCCACACCCAAATTACACTCCTTCCGCGCCGTGGGAAGAGCCTACTTTCAAAATAGTAATAGAAAGTCTCCCAATGAAAAAGGCTGCCTATGATCCGACAATCCTAAGGCGCATAATAGAAGAGCAAATGTATAGCATAGCAGTAGCAGGAGCCACCCACATCTTCACAGACGGATCGGTGGACACAGAATATGAGAGTGCTGGCGCTGCTCTTTGCACGACCAGCGTACAGGCATATTGGAGACTGGGAGGACTAGTATCATCAACCCAAACTGAGCTGTTTGCCATACAACAGGCATTCGCATATGTGATTGCACAAAACACTCAAAATGCAATCATACACACAGACTCAAAAGCTGCACTTCAAATACTAGGACAAAAACAGTGGAAAGATAATGTGGAAATAATTACCACCATTTTGTATCTTGGAGCAGTCGCTAAAGGCAAAGGACTCAACATAACTTTAAACTGGATCCAATCCCATATTGGAATCCCATTAAATGAAAAAGCTGATGAAATTGATAAATTGGCAACTCGTCATCCAGTGATACATAAAACAATTCAACCCAGCCTAGAGAACATAAAAAACATCATCACCAAAAAACTCTCACATCTCAACAAAGCCGACCTACACCAGAGAATAGCTGAAGGTTCGCCATCTGCAACATGGTATCTTCAGGCAACCCAATTAGAAAGGTTAAATATCCCAAAAGGAATCCACAGGGAAATAGCAGTTAGGTTATATAGACTACGTCTAGGTTACAGATGCAACTGGGAGATTGGTGAACCCCGACAGAGAGAGAGTGCATCTTCTGCCAAACTGTCACAGAAAAGCCATTACTTCACTATCTTCTGGAATGTGAAGCAACCAATGACCTTAGAAGAGCTTTAAGAGTTCCTGAATCATGCAGTGGCCACCCTGAAGCCATCAACACAGCCACTCTCCTGGTCAACAAAGGTGTCCAGCAGCTGGACACCCTCATAAAGACTGTGAAGCAGTATCCTCCCCCGCGATAACAGCTTGATGGTTAAATGCAACCTCAGAATACCGAGAGAAAAAAAAATTGTACCACTTACGGGCTATTCATGCCCGTGCCACCTCTTGGGTTGCTTAATCTTTTTCAATCAATCAATCTTTAAGGCACACGTGAGGAACACATATGCGAACAAGCCTGAATGGTCCCCAGGACTATATGCAACTGAAAACTCACACCCCATAAGTGACTCGAACCCATACTGCCAGGAGCAACGCAACTGGTATGTACAGGACGCCTTAATCCACTTGATCATCACGACCAGACAAAAGGAAGTGATAGCAGAACCTATTTCAACCACTTCCCCGCTGACACTCGGATGGTAATCTTCGGCATAGCATTTTATCAAATCATCTCATTCTTTGGGGCACACATGAGGAACACAAATGCGAAAGAGCCTGAATGGTCCCCAGGACTATATGCAACTGAAAACTCACACCCCAGAAGTGACTCGAACCCATACTGCCAGAAGCAACGCAACTGTTATGTACAGGACACCTTAATCCACTTGACCATCATGACCGGACAAAAGGAAGTGATAGATGAAGCTATGTGAAACACTTCCCTGCCGGCACTCGGATGGTAATCTTGGTCATAGCATTTTATCAAATCACCTCATTCTTTGGGGCACATGTTAGGAACATATATGCGAACAAGCCTGAATGGTCCCCAGGACTATATGCAACTGAAAACTCACACCCCAGAAGTGACTCGAACCCATACTGCCAGGAGTAACGTAACGGTTATGTACAGGACACCTTAATTCACTTGACCATCATGACCGGACAAAAGGAAGTGATAGCTGAAGCTATTTGAACCACTTCCCTGCTGGCATTCGGATGGTAATCTTGGGCATAGCATTTTATCAAATCACTTCATTCTTTTGGGCACACATGAGGAACACAAATGCGAACAAGCGTGAATGGTCCCAAGGACAATAAGCAACTGAAAACTTACACCCCAGAAGTGACTCGAACCCATACTGCCAGGAGCAACGCAACTGGTATGTACAGGACGCCTTAATCCACTTGACCATCATGACCGGATAAAAGGAAGTGATAGCCGAAGCTATTTGAACCACTTACCCACCAGCACTCGGATTGTAATCTTGGGCATAGCATTTTTTCAAATCGCCTCATTCTTTGAGGCACACGTGAGGAAGACATATGCGAACAAGCCTGAATGGTCCCCAGGTCTATATGCAACTGAAAACTCACACCCCAGAAGTGACTCGAACGCATACTGCCAGGAGCAACGCAACTGGTATGTACAGGACGCCTTAATCCACTTGACCATCACGACCGGACAAAGGGAAGTGATAGTTGTAGCTATTTGAACCACTTACCCGCCAGCACTCGGATGGTAATCTTGGTCATAGCATTTTGTCAAATCACCTCATTCTTTGGGGCACATGTGAGGAACATAAATGCGAACAAGCCTGAATGGTCCCCAAGACAATATGCAACTGAAAACACGCACCCCAGAAGTGACTCGAACCCATACTGCCAGGAGCAATGCAACTGGTATGTAAAGGACGCCTTAATCCACTTGCCCATCACGACCGGATAAAAGGAAGTGATAGCCAAAGCTATCTGAACCACTTCTTAGGAGCTACGGGAGTCGGTAGCGTGTGGGGAGGGGAAGCACATGAGAGCACAAGCTCTGTGAAAAACAATACATATCTCGGGATATTTCAGTTTTACAGGAACTAAACACAGTCAGATAACTCATAAAGTGCATCTCAACTTATTAAACAATATACCATAGTGATTGCCATCCGACTTTTGTGCTTTAAGGAAATAAGTGAATTTTGTGAAGTCCACCTCGTGGTGCCAGAACCCACCCCATAGACCCACGTCCCGTGTGCCCACCATGTGTGTGTGGGTGTGCTTACTAGCAAATTGGTTTCCATCAAGTGTAATAGGGGAATGTGGATCGAGAAATTAGTAATAGAGAAAGTGAATACTATTGCAAGTCGGAAATAAAGCAGAAAATCCCTTATTGTAATACAAGCGAATTAATATATCAGTAACTGAGTAAGTAACCAAGTAACTGACAACTGACGGCCTCAACCGCGGCCTAGGACAACAATGTGTCAACTGTACAGCCTCTGGGACCCTCACCCTCGACTGTGCGATAAGTACTGACCATACAGTAGAACAAATAAACATATATATTGTTACAAATATACGGTATACATATAATATTATAAATATATAGATATATACAACAAAACAAGGCAAAATGGGAGTAAATAAACAAATTTGTGGCCACTGTAACAACTCCTTAAAGACGAAGGTAACGGGAATTGAATGTTATATCTGTAAGACTAGATTCCATTCGGCTTGTACAGGAGTGAGTAACACTACGGCACTGAGAGCTGGCCACTTGCTCTGGGTGTGTAAAAATTACCTGCCAGCTTGGAATATCCTAAAAAACCTTCTAGATAACATGACACATGAACGGAAAACATCGTTCATTGAAAGCCTACCAGCCATCCAGAAGGAGTGGGAAAGGAACAACAACAATTCTAATATACCAGGGGCGGAGGCTATAGTCAGGGATGAAACTGAGGCTGAAACTCAGGAAGTTGTAAACTCTAACTCAGTAGGCCAGGATGTAGATGACAGTAAACTAGAAAGTGTACCAGACAGCACTGACTGTGGGAACCGACCTGTGAGATTTATATTTATTTAATTTATATGAATTTATATTTACGTTAATTTATATACTTCGATAGCAATTTGTATAATGATAAGTGGACTGTATTTCTGCAATAATCTCATAATCTCACAAATCGATCCTCTACACATTAGGGGGGGTTTATATTACACATATGCAGCCAATCAAATTACAGTAATAGCTACATACATTGATGAGGTTCCTTCTCTTATAGTACAGCAGGTTAGTCCACCAGGTATAACTAGAGTGTAGACACCAAATTATCCTCTTTGAGGTAGCTTCTATCACCCAGTAACTGGTGCACATAATCTTGCATCCTCGTCTTGACCTGTCAAAAGTGCGCTAGCTGTGAAGCCAGAATCCTATATATGACAAGCTATATCAGAGAAAACACTATACAGTACATGGAACATTAAAGACCTGGCTTAATTACCTTTAGTATGAGGCGATTTCGCGTTCTAACCGGCTAACCCTATATCCTGACATTAATGGCCATAAATGAATGATAAACGGGTTTCGGATAGACACTTAACTTGTATTTGTAGACAGCGTGTTGACAATGGTACACCTTTGGGTTCCATAACACTACGTCCAAGTAAATTTAACAGGAGCCGAATTTGCTCCCGTGTGAGCCTCTGGTCTCATATAACAACAATGGCTGCCCTCCTTCCTCCACTCTGACGCCTGGCTTACATTGTCCAGATTTCAGAACGTGATAGAAGGGTCACATTTACTCTACTTTAATATTGATAATTAAGTTAATTTATATAAGATGTTTTTATGATGGTAAAGTCCAAAGACTAATGTATTTAAGAACAATTCCCAGCAGAATAGCTGGTGAATTATAATAGTATGTGGTGATGATATCCCGTTTTCTATAGACGGTAATTCCACTACAAGTTACGTTTTCTATGGGTAACTTGTTGGTAATACAGTTATTATCTGTATGATTATTAAATGGTGTCGGATTTTCCGACACTGACAGCTCGATAGGTACAGACACTACAACGGTTCCAGATAGAGCAATTCAGAACAGAAGGACAAACTTATGCAAATTTTATGCAAAGGGCATATACAGACATTGATATGCTGGTAATAAGAAAGGATTAGAATGCAGTTACCAACATCCCAAAAAATGTTTAAATATGCTTAGGAAAGGTGAGTGTCGATTTGGATCAATATGTAGGTTTTTCCATCCTGACATGTGCCAAACCTCACTGGAGGACAGAAAATGCTATGACCTCAGCTGCCCACACTTTCACGTGAAAGACACGGAACGCTACATAAAGAGTGGCAAGCAGGATAATGAATTTGGAGGAAACTCTATAAATTTTTTATACCAGACCGACAGAGAATTCAAAAGGAGCAGCATGGAGAGTGTATGGAACTGGAAATTCATGAAAACTTGGCTTATTAGGCAAATTTGGCCTTGCATAGTAGGCTGAGAAGTGCGTTCTGGCTACTAGGTACGACATATATATATATATATGTACGACATATATATATGTCGTACCTAGTAGCCAGAACGCACTTCTCAGCCTACTATGCAAGGCCAGATTTGCCTAATAAGCCAAGTTTTCCTGAATTAATATATTTTCTCTAATTTTTTTCTTATGAAATGATAAAGCTACCCATTTCATAATGTATGAGGGAAATTTTTTTTTATTGGAGTTAAAAATAACGTAGATATATGACCGAACTTAACCAAGCCTACCTAACCTAATCTAACCTATCTTTATAGGTTAGGTTAGGTTAGGTAGCCGAAAAAGTTAGGTTAGGTTAGGTTAGGTAGGTTAGGTAGTCGTAAAACAATTAATTCATGAAAACTTGGCCTATTAGGCAAATCGGGCCTTGCAAAGTAGGCCGAGAAGTGCGGTCTGGCTACTAGGTACGACATATATATAAATATATATATATATATATATATATATATATATATATATATATATATATATATATATATATATATATATATATATATATATATATATATATATATATATATATATATATATATATATATATATATATGTCGTACCTAGTAGCCAGAACGCACTTGTCAGCCTACTATGCTAGGCCTGATTTGCATAATAAGCCAAGTTTTCCTGAATTACTATATTTTCTCTAATTTTTTTCTTATGAAATGATAAAGCAACCCATTTCAGTATGTATGAGGTCAATTTTTTTTTATTGGAGTAAAAATTAACGTAGATATATGACCGAACCCAACCAACCCTACCTAACCTAACCTAACCTATCTTTATAGGTTAGGTTAGGTTAGGTAGCCGAAAAAGTTATGTTAGGTTAGGTTAGGTAGGTTAGGTAGTCGAAAAACAATTAATTCATGAAAACTTGGTTTATTAGGCAAATCGGGCCTTGCATAGTAGGCTGAGAAGTGCGTTCTGGCTACTAGGTACGACATATATATATATATATATATATATATATATATATATATATATATATATATATATATATATATATATATATATATATATATATATATATATATATATATATATATATATGTCGTACCTAGTAGCTAACTATATATATATATATATATATATATATATATATATATATATATATATATATATATATATATATATATATATATATATATATATATATATATATATATATATATATATATATATATATATATATATATATATATATATATAGTTAGTGGGAGGGGAGAGGCCTAGGGGACGGACGTGTGGCGGAGGACCTGCTGCCTTCTCAGCCATTACCCTGAGACATCTTGGCTGCACCGTACCAAGACTCAACCATATTCACCGTGAATACACCAAGCAGACGTGGGAGTGGCCGGAAGTGCCTACGGTGTACCATCTATGTGAAAACTTATCAAAACAGGTGGGTTGGCAGTGTGGAGTGATGGAGGCTGGAGTGAGGGGCCAGGATGGACCCTGCAGGCCTCCCATAGTGAGGGGAGGTGGGGGGTGAGTGAAGGGTGTTGTGTGGTCAGGAGAGAGAGGTGGGGGTTACGCGTGTGCCAAATAGTGTTTTGTGTTTTTCTTTTTTGAAAGTTTTGTTGAACAAGTTACGTTGTCATCGATAATTGGCGCAACATATCTATCATATTGTTAGTACATCACACGTGCAGTGAGTCAGATTACAAGTGTGTGATTCATTCATTATTGTGCAGTGATATACGGGGGAATTATACCAGTGTTAGTGTCGCCCTGACCCCCGCCCCCACCCAGCGCCCAGGCCGGGAAGTGCCTGCTCTCCCCCTCCTACCCACCCCACAACGTCGCCTCCCCACCCACGAGGCCACCTTGCCACCCGCCCATAGAAGCCGGGAGGCTCCCATGTGTGTCTACGCAACCCACCCACCCAATGTATACCCATATATTGTGTAGTAAGTGTATACCCACACTTTGTATAGAGGTGGTATATGTATTACCACTCATCTGAGTAGTAAGTGCCACGGCCAGCTGATCATCCCCCCAGCCTCCAACCGCCGCCCACCCTCCAGTCTCCACCCGCCGTCCACCCTCCCGCCCAGCGCCCGCCCAGCGCCCGCCCATGTCGCAGCTCTCAACAGATAGCCAGGCTTCTCCAAGCCAAGATGAGCCATCAAGCAGGGGTAGACACGGTAGATGTCAGACGTGTGACAGGGTATGCTATATCCGGTTGAGGGACGATAATGTGCGCTTTCATTCCAACAACGGAGCCAGGTGTTTGGGTTCTGGGCGCCCTCCCAGGGAGAACACCAATCAACAGCCCACACCGCCCGTAAGGCAAAACACCTCCCAGACCTTCATTCCCACAGAAAATTTATTAGAAGCTATCAAAGCAACATCGGCCAGAACCTTGCAACACATCCCTAAAGCAGCCCGCCCCCATGCAGCAGCCAAATTATCTGCCCTCCTGAGAAAGGTCAACGACTCTCCTGGAACGACCCAAGCGTGCCACAACCTCCTACTGTTTGGCAACATATGTCTAGCCACCCCTGCAAGGAGAGACAAAACCTTAGCTGCCTCAGTCATCAAAGCTATAAATGATTTTCCCAGAGAGGACAACCAGGTGCGCCTTCCCACTCGCGCGAGAAACACCCACGGCAGGAAGAGCAACAGTGGCATATCCGAGACATCAAAAATCAGAACATCAGTCACCAAGAAAATAGAAGAAGGAAACACTATTGGCGCAATACGAGTCATCACCAGTGAGGACTCAATTGCCGACAGAGATGCCGCAACAGCTCAAGCCCTAAGGGAGAAACACCCACCCAGGGCTCCGCGTGAGGACGACATTGTACAAGTGGGGGCTACCGGACCAGAACCTCTCTGGATGGTTGAATCTGTGGTCCATAAAGCAGTTATGTCCTTCCCTACAGGATCAGCAGGTGGGTTCACAGGACTAAAACCCAACCACCTCAAGCAAATGCTCAACCCTGCACTGGGTGACATTGCAAAGAACCTCTTGGTGGAACTAACCAGATTCACCAACACATGTCTAGCTGGCAACATACCAGCGTCCATAAGACCTATCTTTTTTGAAGCATCTCTCTGTGCTCTAAAAAAAAGGATGGAGGGATCAGGCCAATAGCTGTGGGCAATTCTCTCCGGCATCTCGTCGCAAAGGCAGCTGCAAGAACAGTTAGTGATGCAGCGGCCAACATGCTGAAGCCAAAACAGCTCGGGTTTGGCATTCCACAAGGGTGTGAGGCGGCAGCCGATGCAGCTCGATCCTTCATCGCCAACATCACAGACGAAAAGGCCCTTATCAAGCTAGATTTCAAAATTGCCTTCAATTTGGTGCGGAGGGATACTGTACTCCGTGCGGTTCATAGTCATTTCCCTTCCCTCTACCATTTTGTACAGTCATGCTACAGTATGGATCTTAAGCTACTTTTTGGCGAACATGAAATTGACTCGCGAGAAGGCGTCCAACAGGGTGACCCCCTTGCTCCTCTCCTTTTCTGCTTAGTCATCAAACAAGTCACAGAGGTCCTGTCCAGCGAGCTTAACATTTGGTTCTTGGATGATGGTACCCTAGCTGGTTCCCAATACTCCCTCCTGGAGGACATCAGAAGCAAGGAGCAAGGTGCAGTTTTAGGCCTCACCCTGAACCCTTCTAAATGTGAAATAATATGTTCCAACCAGGGCATCGTAGAGAGAATAGAGGGTCATCTGCCAAATATCCATAAAACTAAACCTGAAGACAGCACACTCCTAGAAGCTCCCCTGGGGTTGAAAGCCATCGATGAGGTCCTTGATAAGAAAATCGCCGACCTTAAGAGGATGGATGGGAGGATTGAGGATATTGATGCTCATGATGCACTCTACCTCATCACCAGATGTCTGTCCCTCCCCAGGTTAACCTACTTTCTGAGGTGTTCACCATCTTACAGTAGCCAAAAACTAAGTGAGTATGACCGGTTACTGAAATCAATGCTAGAAAAAGCCCTTAACCTCTCTCTCGATGACCTACAGTGGAAACAAGCCTCTCTTCCCGTAAGACGTGGGGGCCTCGGAGTTCGAACAGCAACGCAAATCGCTGTTCCAGCCTTCCTGTCCTTATCAGCATCCGACGACCTTGTGAAGGAAATTCTACCTGCCCACTTACATCAGCTGGCAGGTGTACATGAACCCAATTTTACACGCTGTGCCACAGAGTGGGCCTCTCGTGCAGGCCAATCACCTCAACCACCATCCCCAAAAGCCCACAAGCAATCCAGCTGGGATGGCCCCATTGTAGACCAAGTTGCTGCAGAGTGCCTGGGTGCTGCAACAACACAACACGACATTGCTCGCCTCACAGCAGTAGCAGCACCACATGCAGGGGATTTCCTGTTAGCAACCCCAATGTCGGCAACTGGTACGCATCTCACACCACACGCCCTCCTAATTGCTGTGGCCCTCCGCCTTGCTGCCCCAATCCACACCAGATATAGGTGTATTTGCGGCGAGGTGGTGGCTGACAGGTACGGCCACCATGGCCTACTCTGCCAAAGCACAGGGGGATGGCACTCGAGGCACAGTGAAGTTAACGACATCATCAAGAGGAGCCTCACCACAGCTGGAAGCCCAGCTGAAAGAGAGCCCCGTTACCTAACGCCCCGTAACTCTGATGCTCTTATTGGTCGCCCGGATGGTATCACAGTGAACCCCTGGAAGAATGCCAAGCAGTTGGTATGGGACTACACGTGCGTATCAACCATGGCTAACACCCACATTAACCTCAGTGTTGCACAACCAGGTGGCACTGCCACCCACAGGGAAGCAGCCAAATCCCGTAAGTATAGAGAACTGGATCACCACTACAATTTTGTCCCCATTGCTTCTGAGACACTCGGCGCCTGGGGTAATAGTGCTACCAGTTTTTTGAAGGAACTGGGTTCTAGGCTCATTGAAACGACAAGGGACCCAAGAGCTGCAAGCTTTCTTTTCCAGCGCCTCAGTGTGGCGATACAGAGGGGAAATGCGCACTGCATCCAGGGTTCCTGCCCGCCATCTGAGGAGCTGGAGGAACTCGACAACCTATGATAACCATCTTTGTAACCCATATGTAACTCCTTTTTTGTAACAAAGTTCAAATAAAGTAAATATATATGTGTACATTCAAAAGAATGGGGGTGGTAGGAGAAGATAATATGAGAAACAAATAATATAATTTAATGAATAATAGAACTGAATAATAAGTTCAGTGAGAAACCACAAGGTCTCCTCTGAATACTTTTTATTTTCTTCTCCGAGGCTATGGGTCCCCCACATTGGCACCAGAGGTGGTACCTCTATATATATATATATATATATATATATATATATATATATATATATATATATATATATATATATATATATATATATATATATATATATATATATATATATATATATATATATATATATATATATATATATATATATATATATATATATATGTCGTACCTAGTAGCCAGAACGCACTTCTCAGCCTACTATGCATGGCCTGATTTGCCTAATAAGCCAAGTTTTCATGAATTAATGTTTTTTCGACTACCTAACCTACCTAACCTAACCTAACCTAACTTTTTCTGCTACCTAACCGAACCTAACCTATAAAGATAGGTTAGGTTAGGTTAGGTAGGGTTGGTTAGGTTTTATCATATATCTACGTTAATGTTAACTCCAATAAAAAAAAATTGACCTCATACATAATGAAATGGGTAGCTTTATCATTTCATAAGAAAAAAATTGGAGAAAATATATTAATTCAAGAAAACTTGGCTTATTAGGCAAATCAGGCCTTGCATAGTAGGCTGAAAAGTGCATTCTGGCTACTAGGTACGACATATATATATATATATATATATATATATATATATATATATATATATATATATATATATATATATATATATATATATATATATATATATATATATATATATAAATATTATTAAATATGACCGAAAAAGTAAGATTAATAATTCTAACACGAATTTTCTCAATCTTTCGTACATTACGCTTCACTGTTGGAGGTAAATCAAAAATCACTTCTCCAAAATTCATTTTTATTTCTAGTCTGACGCGACACGGGCGCGTTTCGTAAAACTTATTACATTTTCAAAGACTTCACAAATACACAACTGATTAGAACTTACGTATCTCTGAGTTTATATCTACATTTGAGTGAGGTGGGAAGGGTGATGTGGCATTAGAACAAGATGGGATATTAATAGGGTATTAAAAGTATCAACACAAGACAGAACAGAAACAATGGGTATTAAATAGAAGTGTTTGTAGAAAGCCTATTGGTCCATATTTCTTGATGCTTCTATATTGGAGTGGAGTCTTGAGGTGGGTAGAATATAGTTGTGCAATAATTGGCTGTTGATTGCTGGTGTTGACTTCTTGATGTGTAGTGCCTCGCAAACGTCAAGCCGCCTGCTATCGCTGTATCTATCGATGATTTCTGTGTTGTTTACTAGGATTTCTCTGGCGATGGTTTGGTTATGGGAAGAGATTATATGTTCCTTAATGGAGCCCTGTTGCTTATGCATCGTTAAACGCCTAGAAAGAGATGTTGTTGTCTTGCCTATATACTGGGTTTTTTGGAGCTTACAGTCCCCAAGTGGGCATTTGAAGGCATAGACGACGTTAGTCTCTTTTAAAGCGTTCTGTTTTGTGTCTGGAGAGTTTCTCATGAGTAGGCTGGCCGTTTTTCTGGTTTTATAGTAAATCGTCAGTTGTATCCTCTGATTTTTGTCTGTAGGGATAACGTTTCTATTAACAATATCTTTCAGGACCCTTTCCTCCGTTTTATGAGCTGTGGAAAAGAAGTTCCTGTAAAATAGTCTAATAGGGGATATAGGTGTTGTGTTAGTTGTCTCTTCAGAGGTTGCATGGCTTTTCACTTTCCTTCTTATGATGTCTTCGATGAAACCATTGGAGAAGCCGTTATTGACTAGGACCTGCCTTACCCTACAGAGTTCTTCGTCGACTTGCTTCCATTCTGAGCTGTGGCTGAGAGCACGGTCGACGTATGCGTTAACAACACTCCTCTTGTACCTGTCAGGGCAGTCGCTGTTGGCATTTAGGCACATTCCTATGTTTGTTTCCTTAGTGTAGACTGCAGTGTGGAAACCTCCGCCCTTTTCCATGACTGTTACATCTAGAAAAGGCAGCTTCCCATCCTTTTCCGTCTCGTAAGTGAAACGCAGCACGGAACTCTGCTCAAATGCCTCCTTCAGCTCCTGCAGATGTCTGACATCAGGTACCTGTGTAAAAATGTCGTCAACATACCTGCAGTATATGGCCGGTTTCAAGTTCATGTCGACTAAGACTTTTTGCTCGATGGTACCCATGTAGAAGTTTGCAAACAGGACACCTAGGGGAGAACCCATGGCGACCCCATCTACTTGCTTATACATGTGCCCATCCGGGCTCAAGAAGGGTGCCTCTTTAGTACAAGCTTGGAGTAGTTTCCTCAGAATACTTTCTGGCATGTCAAGAGGAGTACAGGCTGGATCACGATACACTCTGTCGGCTATCATTCCAATTGTCTCGTCCACAGGTACGTTGGTAAACAGCGATTCTACGTCCAACGAGGCTCTTATCCCTGTGGCCCGTGTGCCCCGCAGTAAGTCCACAAATTCCTTTGGAGACTTCAGGCTGAAGGCGCAAGGAACATAAGGAGTCAGCAGGCCGTTGAGTCGCTTCGCCAGTCTGTACGTGGGTGTGGGTATCTGGCTAATGATTGGCCGAAGTGGGTTTCCAGGCTTGTGCGTCTTGACATTTCCATACGCATATCCAGGTTTATATTCCCCAATGATCTTTGGCAGGTGGAGTCCGGATTTCTTGGCGTTCACAGTTTCGATCAGTTTGTTGACCTTTGCTTTTAATTCGGCTGTAGTCGACATGAACTTGAAACCGGCCATATACTGCAGGTATGTTGACGACATTTTTACACAGGTACCTGATGTCAGACATCTGCAGGAGCTGAAGGAGGCATTTGAGCAGAGTTCCGTGCTGCGTTTCACTTACGAGACGGAAAAGGATGGGAAGCTGCCTTTTCTAGATGTAACAGTCATGGAAAAGGGCGGAGGTTTCCACACTGCAGTCTACACTAAGGAAACAAACATAGGAATGTGCCTAAATGCCAACAGCGACTGCCCTGACAGGTACAAGAGGAGTGTTGTTAACGCATACGTCGACCGTGCTCTCAGCCACAGCTCAGAATGGAAGCAAGTCGACGAAAAACTCTGTAGGGTAAGGCAGGTCCTAGTCAATAACGGCTTCTCCAATGGTTTCATCGAAGACATCATAAGAAGGAAAGTGAAAAGCCATGCAACCTCTGAAGAGACAACTAACACAACACCTATACCCCCTATTAGACTATTTTACAGGAACTTCTTTTCCACAGCTCATAAAACGGAGGAAAGGGCCCTGAAAGATATTGTTAATAGAAACGTTATCCCTACAGACAAAAATCAGAGGATACAACTGACGATTTACTATAAAACCAGAAAAACGGCCAGCCTACTCATGAGAAACTCTCCAGACACAAAACAGAACGCTTTAAAAGAGACTAACGTCGTCTATGCCTTCAAATGCCCACTTGGGGACTGTAAGCTCCAAAAAACCCAGTATATAGGCAAGACAACAACATCTCTTTCTAGGCGTTTAACGATGCATAAGCAACAGGGCTCCATTAAGGAACATATAATCTCTTCCCATAACCAAACCATCGCCAGAGAAATCCTAGTAAACAACACAGAAATCATCGATAGATACAGCGATAGCAGGCGGCTTGACGTTTGCGAGGCACTACACATCAAGAAGTCAACACCAGCAATCAACAGCCAATTATTGCACAACTATATTCTACCCACCTCAAGACTCCACTCCAATATAGAAGCATCAAGAAATATGGACCAATAGGCTTTCTACAAACACTTCTATTTAATACCCATTGTTTCTGTTCTGTCTTGTGTTGATACTTTTAATACCCTATTAATATCCCATCTTGTTCTAATGCCACATCACCCTTCCCACCTCACTCAAATGTAGATATAAACTCAGAGATACGTAAGTTCTAATCAGTTGTGTATTTGTGAAGTCTTTGAAAATGTAATAAGTTTTACGAAACGCGCCCGTGTCGCGTCAGACTAGAAATAAAAATGAATTTTGGAAAAGTGATTTTTGATTTACCTCCAACAGTGAAGCGTAATGTACGAAAGATTGAGAAAATTCGTGTTAGAATTATTAATCTTACTTTTTCGGTCATATTTAATAATATATGTCTACAGGAAAGACTGCTACCAAAATATACTAATATATAAATATATATATATATATATAAATATATATATATATATATATATATATATATATATATATATGTATATATATATAAATATATATATATATATATATATATATATATATATAAATATATATATATATATATATATATATATATATATATATATATATATATATATATATATATATATATATATATATATATATATATATATATATATATATATATATGTCGTACCTAATAGCCAGAACGCACTTCTCAGCCTACTATTCAAGGCCCGATTTGCCTAATAAGCCAAGTTTTCATGAATTAATGTTTTTTCGTCTACCTAACCTACCTAACCTAACCTAACCTAGCTTTTTTTGGCTACCTAACCTAACCTTACCTATAAATATAGGTTAGGTTAGGTTAGGTAGGGTTGGTTAGGTTCGGTCATATATCTACGTTAATTTTAACTCCAATAAATAAAAATTTACCTCATACATAGAGAAAAGGGTTGCTTTATCATTTCATAAGAAAAAAATTATAGTAAATATATTAATTCAGGAAAACTTGGCTTATTAGGCAAATCGGGCCTTGAATAGTAGGCTGAGAAGTGAGTTCTGGCCAATAGGTACGACATATATGTATATATATATATATATATATATATATATATATATATATATATATATATATATATATATATATATATATATATATATATATATATATATATATATATATATATATATATATATATATGTCGTACCTAGTAGCCATAACGCACTTCTCAGCCTACTATGCAAGGCCCGATTTGCCTAATAAGCCAAGTTTTCATGAATTAATTGTTTTTCGACTACCTAACCTACCTAACCTAACCTAACCTAACTTTTTCGGCTACCTAACCTAACCTAACCTATAAAGATCGGTTAGGTTAGGTTAGGTAGGGTTGGTTAGGTTCCGTCATATATCTACGTTAATTTTAACTCCAATAAAAAAAAATGACCTCATACATAATGAAATGGGTAGCTTTATCATTTCATAAGAAAAAAATTAGAGAAAATATATTAATTCAGGAAAACTTGGCTTATTAGGCAAATCTGGCCTTGCATAGTAGGCTGAGAAGTGCGTTCTGGCTACTAGGTACGACATATATATATATATATATATATATATATATATATATATATATATATATATATATATATATATATATATATATATATATATATGTCGTAGGCTGAGAAGTGCGTTCTGGCTACTTGGGACGACATATATATATATATATATATATATATATATATATATATATATGTCGTACCTAGTAGCCAGAACTCACTTCTCAGCCTACTATTCAAGGCCCGATTTGCCTAATAAGCCAAGTTTTCCTGAATTAATATATTTACTATAATTTTTTTCTTATGAAATGATAAAGCTACCCTTTTCACTATGTATGAGGTCAATTTTTTTTATTGGAGTTAAAATTAACGTAGATATATGACCGAACCTAACCAACCCTACCTAACCTAACCTAACCTATATATATAGGTAAGGTTAGATTAGGTAGCCAAAAAAAGCTAGGGTAGGTTAGGTTAGGTAGGTTAGGTAGACGAAAAAACATTAATTCATGAAAACTTGGCTTATTAGGCAAATCGGGCCTTGCACAGTAGGCTGAGAAGTGAGTTCTGGCTACTAGGTACGACATATATATATATATATATATATATATATGTCGTACCTAGTAGCCAGAACGCACTTCTCAGCCTACTATGCAAGGCCAGATTTGCCTAATAAGCCAAGTTTTCCTGAATTAATATATTTTCTCTAATTTTTTTCTGTTAGCCAAGTTTTCCTGAATTAATATATTTTCTCTAATTTTTTTCTTATGAAATGATAAAGCTACCCATTTCATTATGTATGAGGCCAATTATTTTTTATTGGAGTTAAAATTAACGTAGACATATGACTGAACCTAACCAACCCTACCTAACCTAACCTAACCTATCTTTATAGGTTAGGTTAGGTTAGGTAGCCAAAAAAGTTAGTTTAGGTTAGGTTAGGTAGGTTAGGTAATCGAAAAACAATTAATTCATGAAAACTTGGCTTATTAGGCAAATCGGGCCTTGCATAGTAGGCTGAAAAGTGCGTTCTGGCTACAAGGTACGACATATATATATATATATATATATATATATATATATGTCGTACCTAGTAGCCAGAACTCACTTTTCAGCCTACTATTCAAGGCCCGATTTGCCTAATAAGCCTAGTTTTCCTGAATTAATGTATTTACTATAATTTTTTTCTTATGAAATGATAAAGCAACCCTTTTCTCTATGTATGAGGTCAATTTTTTTTTATTGGAGTTAAAATTAACGTAGATATATGACCGAACCTAACCAACCCTACCTAACCTAACCTAACCTATATTTATAGGTAAGGTTAGGTTAGGTAGCCAAAAAAAGCTAGGTTAGGTTAGGTTAGGTAGGTTAGGTAGACGAAAAAACATTAATTCATGAAAACTTGGCTTATTAGGCAAATCGGGCCTTGAATAGTAGGCTGAGAAGTGCGTTCTGGCTATTAGGTACGACATATATATATATATATATATATATATATATATATATATATATATATATATATATATATATATACATATATATATATATATATATATATATATATATATATATATATATATATATATATATATATATATATATATATATAATTTCACATGGGGGATACATAGGGGATAAATGGGGGTGAAAGATTAGAACATAAGAATAGAGGTAACTGCGGAAGGCCTATTGGCCCATACGAGGCAGTTTCTATCTACATACAAAGATTAATCAAGTGTAATTGGCCTGTTTTGTTGAACAGTGTCTTCTGTGTTGGCATCGTTATGTTCTGGTCTTTTCCTTACTCTCATGGTGGGTAGAGTAAATAGTTCCGTGATTTGGGTGTTCATGGTAGGTTGTTCTATTCTTATGTGAATTGCTTCAAGAATTTGTAATCTTCTTGCATCTTGGATTTTGTCTATTATACAGGTATTTTTGTTCAACATTTCTCTTGTTAGGGTGATGTCATGGGCTTGTCTCATGTGATTCCTGGGGGCACCGGATTGAAGATGGCATGACAAACGCCTCGTCCGAACTCAACAAAAGGTTCCAGGAAGTCTTTACAATAGAACAGGGAGACGTCACGTCGCTAGGAGAGGTGGCAGCAAACCAGATGACCTTGGATAGGTTCGAAATTTCAAGAGACGAGGTCAAGAAGCACCTATTGGAGCTGGATGTGAGAAAAGCTGTTGGGCCGGACGGAATCTCACCATAAGTATTGAAAGAGTGTGCATGTGCACTTTGCTTGCCACTCTCCTTAGTGTATAGTAGGTCACTGTAAACGGGAGACCTACCAGAAATATGGAAGACTGCTAATGTAGTACCAATATACAAAAAGGGTCAAAGACAAGAGGCACTGAACTACAGGCCAGTGTCCTTAACTTGTATACCATGCAAGGTGATGGAGAAGATTGTGAGAAAAAACCTAGTAACACATCTGGAGAGTTGAGACTTCGTGACATCCCATCAACATGGGTTCAGGGAGGGTAAATCTTGCCTTACAGGCTTGATAGAATTCTACGATCAGGTGACAAAGATTAAGCAAGAAAGAGAAGGATGGGCGGACTGCATTTCTTTTTTAATGTCGGAAAGCCTTTGACACAGTACCCCATAAAAGGTTGATGCATAAGCTGGAGAAACAGGCAGGAGTAACTGGTATGGTGCTCCAGTGGATAAGGGAGTACCTAAGCAATAGGAAGCAGAGAGTTACAATGAGGGGTGAGACCTCAGAATGGCGTGAAGTCACCAGTGGAGTCCCACAGGGCTCTGTACTTGGACCTATCCTTTTTCTGATAAACGTAAATGATCTTCCAGAGGGTATAGACTCATTCCTCTCAATGTTTGCTGACGACGCCAAAATTATGAGAAGGATTAAGACAGAGGACAGCTTGAGGCTTCAAGAAGACCTGGACAAGCTGCAGGAATGTCGAACAAATGGCTGTTAGAGTTTAACCTAAGCAAATGTAATGTAATGAAGATAGGGGTAGGAAGCAGGAGACCAGATACAAGGTATCATTTGGGTGATGAAATACTTCAAGAGTCAGAGAGAGAGAAAGACCTGGGGGTTGATATCACGCCAGACCTGTCCCCTGAAGCTCATATCAAGAGGATAACATCAGCAGCATATGCCAGATTGGCTAACATAAGAACAGCCTTTAGAAACTTGTGTAAGGAATCTTTCAGAACATTATATACCACATATGTCAGACCAATCCTGGAGTATGCGGCTCCAGCATGGAGTCCATATCTAGTCAAGCATAAGACTAAACTGGAAAAGGTTCAAAGGTTTGCTATCAGACTAGTACCCGAGCTGAGAGATATGAGCTACGAGGAGAGACTACGGGAATTAAACCTCACTTCGTTGGAAGACAGAAGAGTTAGGGGGGACATGATCACCACATTCAAGATTCTCAAGGGACTCGACAGGGTTTGATAAAGACAGGCTATTTAACACAAGGGGCACACGCACTAGGGGACACAGGTGGAAACTGAGTGCCCAAATGAGCCACAGAGATATTAGAAAGAACGTTTTTAGTGTCAGAGTGGTTGACAAATGGAATGCATTAGGAAGTGATGTGGTGGAGGCTGACTCCATACACAGTTTCAAGTGTAGATATGATAGAGCCCAATAGGCTCAGGAACCTGTGCACCTGTTGATTGACGGTTGAGAGGCGGGACCAAAGAGCCAGAGCTCGACCCCCGCAAGCAAAACTAGATGAGTACACACACGCACACACACACACACACACACACACACACACACACACACACACACACACACACACACACACACACACACACACACACACACACATTATTGGTGTTTGTAGTTGATGATTGTGGTGTGGTATTGATGGTAAAGTGGTGGTGTGGTAATGTGGTGTGAAAATATGGTGCAGTGGTGTGGTGGGGTCGTACAGTAATTATAGTGTGGTAGTTGTGATGTGGTATTAGTGAGGGTTCTAGTTTGGAGACGGTGGAAGTGTGTTGAGGTACCTTACAGACTGGTATAGGGCACAAGATTTCTCAAGTAATTTCACAAGTAATTAAGGGGTTGGATTGGAATCCCAACCCCTTAAAAACTCCATTAACCACATTCCCCATGCAAGCCTTTGATTGAGTTCACTTTCCATCACACAGTTTGGTTATTGCAATACACATTATTCATGATCAATCTCCAGCTGAAGGGTACCACTTTACTGGCGGTGTAATTTATTATTTATTTTATTTAATTATTTATATACATGAAGGTACATTGGGTTTATGAGAGTACACAGCATAAATGTTTTTACATTCATGTAAAGCACTAGCACGCATAGCGTTTCAGCCAGTCCTTAATCTAACATATATTTCTAAGTTAGTCATTTGTAGCAAAATTGAAAAGATGTTTACAGGTACATTGTAAGAAAATTTGGCAAAGTTTAGTAGGTACATTGAAATAAAATTTGAGAGTTATCAACATTACAGCATAATTTGATGAGTTTTTAAAGGTACAATGCAGTATAATATGTGTTCAATATAACAACCATGATATAAGGAGATTGCAATGATTACAATGGTAAATTTGAATGGCTTAGTTACATTTATTGGGGGATTCCATAGCATTACATACAGTGCTAGTTTAAGCACTAGGTAGGAAACTATGAAGATGAAATTAGGTACTTTATGGTTTTATTTTTTGAATTAAGCAAATGTTGGACAGCTTTTCAATTCCCTTCAGTGAGTGAGTTCCATAGACTAGAATCCTTTATTTGCACAGAGTGTTTATGCAGTTTATTAAGTTTGTCTCTGGGGATAACACAGAGATACTTATTTCTGGTGTGGTGACAGTGGGTTCTATTACATCTTTTCAGGAAAAGTTTCAAAACAGGGTTTGCATTTAAGAACAGGGTTTTATAAATGTAAAGACACATGAGAATGTGTGAAGTGAGTTTATGTTTATCATGTTTACGGATTTAAACAGGGAAGCTGAATGCTGTCTGAAATCAGCGATTGTTATTCTTCTTATAGCATATTTTTGCTGGGCTTGAGATAGTTTGCAGTGGATGAACCCTATTCTTACATACCATATGTAAGATAGGGATAGATTAGCGATAGATAGATTATATATCTATAATTTATATTTATTATTTATATCTAAAGATAGATTAGATAGATAGTATAGTGAGAGGAAAGCAGAGTTTGGAACATAAGATCTCATTTTAGAGAGTATACCAACCGTTTTGAGACTTTCATGGTTATGTGTTGTATGTGGGTGCTGAAGTTGAGTCTCTTGTCTTAGTATAGGCCAAGGAACTTTCCGTCATTTCCATTGTTGATGTTAACATTGTCTATCTGATGCTGAATTGCATTTGTTGGTTTGCTTCCAAATAAGATGTAATAGGTTTTTTTCTATGTATAATGTGAGTTTGTTAGTTGACATCCAAAAGTGCACTTTTTCTCTAATCCATTATTTACAACATTAAGTAATGTGTGTGGGTTGGGGTCTGGGTAGATGAGGGCAATATCGTCAACAAATATTATGTGTTTCAGAATGTTAGAGACATTAGGCAGCTCAATAAACAGATGTATATTTTACATAGAAGAGATTCTAGGATGCTGCCCTATGGCACTCCTACGGTTAATGGTAAAGTGGGAGAGGTTATATCATTGATAGCTACATATTGGTGTCAGTCACTAAGACAGAATCGGATATAGTTCAGGGCAAGGCCTCGGATTCCATAATAGTGGAGTTTAAGTAAGAGGTGATGATGGTTAACCGTATCAAAGGCCTTTCTCAGGTCAATGAAGAGTTCAATCGGAAAGTGAACCCATATGGTATGGGACTCATTCATATGGTAATAATAGTCACTTGTAGCCACCCAGTTGCAAGCTGCAGATTTCTTTCAAGGAAGCATTCTCTAATCAACTCCATTGTGTTAATAAATAATTTATAATAGAAACTAACCTCCACATGACGTAAGATTCATAACACCTCTCTAAGCCATGGAGAAAAAATTAAGACATTCATAAATGAATTTCACTTTTTTCACATTGGTTTAACACCTCAAACAGATTACATAATAATTTTACACAAATGATATATGACAACTAATGCTCACATTTACACAATAAATACATTTCTATGCAGTGGTTCAACCCTAAGTCACCCCACGTTTAGGCAATCTAGAAAGTGTATCTGCTACTATATTTAATTTTCCTGGAATAGGTTTGGTGACCAGATTGTACTTTTGAAACAGTAGAGATCACCTTAATATCCTCCGATTGGACTTCTTCATGCTTGCAATAAATGTCAAGGGGATGTGGCCAGTAAACACTTCAACAGTATTGAGTGGTACAAAAAGGTTAATTTTTTTTAACTGCTAGTATTAATGACAATGCCTCTTTCTCTACTGTAGAGTAATTCTGATGACATTTCGTAAACGTTTTAGAATAGTAATGTGTTGGATGATTAATCCCCACATCATCCTCTTGCATTAGTTCAGAATTAGCACCCCAGTCTGAACCATCAATATATAGTTAAAATGGCTTAGTGTAGTCAGAAGTAGCAGATGACAACGTTCCTTTTAATTTAGTAAATACATCCTGACATTCCTAAGACCATCTAACCTTCACATTTTTACATAACAAGTTTGTCAAAGGAGCTGCAAAATGTTTACAGAACTTCCTCTAATATGCACACATTCCTACATATCTTTGCACCTCCTTCTTGCTAGTTAACAATGGGTACTCAAATGTATAATTAATTTTATTATTCAGTGGTAACACCTTCCCATTTTCCACTTCATATCTGAAATAACATATACTAGGTCTGGCAAAAGTATTAATTAATTACCAGTCTCAGTGGCTGGTATTATTAATTACCACTCTCTGTGGCTGGTATTATTAATTACCACTCTCCGTTGTGTAGTAGTAAGACACTCACATGGCGTTCAGCGAGCGCTTTGTCATGGGTTCGTATCCTGGCCGGGGAAGATTTACTGGACGCAAATCCTTAACTGTAGCCTCTGTTTAACTCAACAGTAAAATGGTTACTTGGCTGTAAAAACTATTCTTCGTGGGGGTCCTATTCCAGGGACCATAGGATTAAGAACCTGCCCGAAACGCTATGCGTACTAGTGGCTGTACAAGAATGTAAGAACTCTTGTATATATCTAAGAAAATAAAGTACATTTGTGCAAGTTTACAGTTAAATTAGCCTTCTTAAACATATTAATAGTTTAGCTAAACCTTTCATATAGTCATTTATAACCTTTCATTTATTGTGATAAATTACAACATCATCCAAGTAAGCTGTACATTGGGGTATGCCTTTTTACACTAAGTTCATAATATGCTGGAAAGTTTCTGGGCATTTCTTAGCCCAAAAGTCCTTACATTCAATTAATACAACCCATCTGTAGTTATAAATGCACTCAGCTACCATGCTCTTGGTGTTAACTGAATTTGCCAGTACCCTTTTGACAAATCTAGTTTGGGCACAAACTTGACTTTAGCAATACTATCTATGCATTCATCTAATCTAGGTATGGGAAAATTATCATCTACAGTCATTACATTCAATTTTCTGTAGTCAATACACAACCTGGGAGTTCCATCTTTCTTTGGAACTAATATATAAGAACTACTCCAACTGCTGCTGCTAGTTTTCACTAATGCATGTAGTCAACTTCTTTCCGGATGAGATTAAACTTTGCAGGGTTGACTCTCTATGGGTGTGACTTGACTGGTTGATTGTCTCTCACCTCGATGTCATGGTGAATAATTGCAGTCTGGGTGGGAATATCTCCAAAGATGTCTGCATGAGAAGTCAGCAACTGCTCGAAGTCCTGCTTCTGCTCTCATGACAAATATTCCAGCAACTTCTGTATGTTAGACAACCACTTCTCATTGCTAAGACAAGGTATATGAGAATTAGGTACATTATTAAAATCACATTCCCTCACTATTCTCGTCCACTTGGTTTACACGAAGTACCTGGATGGTATTGGTAGTTCCTTTCGGTGTTAGTTTCAGTCTATTTACAAGTACTTCTTGTTCCTTTCTCTTATCATCAGGTGTCTGGATTACATAATTGGCGGGACTGAGTTTCTTTATCACTGTATAGGGACCTTGAAACCTATACAGCAATGTTGGTCCCTGTCGTGCCATTAGTACCACCACTTTATCACCTGCCTAAAATTTCATTGCATTGCGTTTATATCATATATACTTACATTTTGCATTGAGCTTCTTTAAGATGAATGAAGGTTTCAGCCCTGTTTTTGTTTTACGTGTCTTGTAATCTATCTACATAATTTACCTGCACAACAATTTTTGAACTTTATTTTACCAACAATTTTATTTCTTAAGATGGTTAGTGGACTTCTCACATCATGCCCAAAAACTAATGAATTGGGTGAACACCCCAGGGACTCCTGATATGTATACCTCTGTGCCATGAGCATCAGTGGAAGATCATCATCTCAGTATTTGCCAGTTTACATGCAACTTGTTCTCAGCATTTGTTTAAGGGTTTGATTCATCCTTTCCAAAGCACCTTGGCTCTCAGGATGGTAAGTAGTGGATGTCTTATGGAGGATGTCAAACTCCCCACAAAACTAATAAAATCCTTGAGAGGTGAAATTGACCCGATTATCTGTCTGTATTACTTTTGGTATACCAAAAATAGTTCAAAATTTCATTATGTGCGTTAGTACCATTTTTATTGTAGCATTTCTCAAAGGGAATGCCTCAGGAAAACGTGTAGTATGACACATTATGGTGATGAGATACAAATTACCACTCTTGGTTCTAATAATATAGGTTTCAAATTACCACCCTTGTTTCTAGGCAATGGGCATACTACATCAACAATAATATGGGTAAAGGGATCCCCAACCAAAACAATTTGCTGTAAAGAGGCTTTTGGTATTACCTGATTTGGTTTGCCAGTTTTTACACATGCAGGACATTCATTACAATACGAATTACATCTTTATTTCATCAAGGCCAGGTAAAATACTTGGTTATTTTATTATATGTTTTTGAAATACCCTGGTTACTGCCTATTTGTGAATCATGAGCTACACTTAGCACTTTTTCTTTATAACCCCTCGGTGGGACTACTTGATTAACTATCCCCCCCCCAAGTGTGTGACTCAGGTGAGCTCCTAGGTCTCCACTTCTGCATCAACACCTCTTTAGTGTAGTAATAAGTCATAGCCTCCAATTCAGCCTCTAATTCAGTTACTGCCTTGTTATACAAGTCAGTCAATGTAGGATCAGTTCTTTGCTGATGAATTAAATTTGATTTTGGTCTCAAGTCTGAAGAGCTAGATGTAGTAACTGGAAAACACTCTCCCATACCTCTTTTTCTAGGTGATTTGGTGGAGGTGCTCCCCATCCCGTTCCCATCTGCTTCTTCCAGTTTGGACATAAACGTGTCACAAAGGTCCGCTTCACAGTTGGACCTTTTAAGCCCTATTTATGCCTCCTGACTTGCATTTTTGGAAGTTTCTGATAATTGAGACTCTGATTTTGACTGGATCACGGCACATGCTGGGAAAATTTCCTTGTCCTCAGAAGCTGTCCGTTCCATAATAACCTCTGGCTTATTAGCATTACTGAGTGGTCATCTCTTTTAACTCGATTTCCAGCAAGATCATTTCCCACAATTAGATCAACGCCAGCAACTGGTAATTTAGGACTATCACCTACTAAACCTTTGTCGTTAATAAAATCACACTCATGGTTTACTTCCCTCAAGCGTACAATCTGGAAATCTCCAGTCATTCCCTCTATAATTATTTCATCCCCAGTCTCTGTAGACTCGACATATGGTAAAACACTCTTGTAGTAAAGATTGCAATGATCCTATATCCCTCAATATTTTAGCGTCATGCCACAAACCTTTGTAATGTTTAATTTCCCATTTGATATAAAATCTCCAAAATTATTTATAGCAAGTGCTTTCTTCCTAATAATTTTTGGAGCACATTTGGCTTTCCTCTCCTCACACACTGTGAGTGCCATAGGCCTCTTTTCGGGGTGAAGAAACAAACAACTCATTACAACATGACCCTTACTATGACAGTAGGAATACTGTTTCAACTCTGGGTGAGGTTTATTACTGGTGCAATCCTCTTTGGGTTTCACATTACTCCCTTTACCACCTGGCACCTTTGAAAAAGTGTTTTCATGTCCTGCTGTTGGGTACATGTGGGAATCAAATCTAACGGAGGAATTTAGTGCTTGATCAGATCCTTGTCTATTTGAATGAGAGTTTGTTTTTAAAGCTACTTTTTGAATCAACACAAATTCATCTGCTAATCTAGTCAAGTCATAAATATCTCTGGGTAATATATTTGCCAAATATAAAGCCATATTAGAAGGTATGCAAGATGAAAATTCCTCTACCAAGAATAAATTTTTAAGAGAGTCCAGATCCCATTTTTTCAGCTTCTAACCATTTAATAAATATATATTATTTATTTTGTGCAGATTCTACCAAAGTTTTTACCTGGGTCTCGTGTCAGTTGTCTAAACTTTCCACCAACTGGCGTTGAAGAAGAGATAATCATTGAGTTTCAGGTCATTCCATACACTGTGCCAATTTTTCAAAATGAGTGAAGAACTGGTGTTTCAGCCCAGGTGTTTCTATATCAACTCTACCGGTATTTTCTGATCAAATTCCCATTTCCAATAGCCTAATCTCTGACTCTCATTTTTTCTGACCTTGGTCCACTTCTAGCCTCTTTAGTTCTTGAGCGTGTTCTGACTCTAGTCTCTTTTGAGCTTGCTCTGTCTCCAGCTTCTTCTGAACTTCTTCTGTCTCCAACTTTTTCTGGGTTTGTTCAGCTTCAAACTGCAACTGCTTTAGTTCCAACTCTGCCGCCTGCTACTGCGCTGAGTCTCAACATTTCCTGTAGCTAGAACATTTGCACCACTGGTGGACTGGGACTGCTCTAATATTTCCTGTGGGAGAATTTGCACATCTACCCAGTGCATCATTATCTCTCTCAGCAGTTACGTTTTCACCATTCCCATGTGCAATAATATATAGCCCATAGTGCTTGCCAACAGCCACTAGGATAGACTTTTTTGCCGCTTTCAAAGCCACAACACTGGAATTGTCGACAATTTGTTATGGTACCGAGTCCAATTTTAGTGTTCTAAAATACAGCTGACTCAAACACAAACTTTAAGCTTCAGCACCACCTTTCTCTTTTAAGCTGAGAGTTAGTTTGGAAAAAATGATGGGAACAGCACTTAGTTCACATGACTGCCCTGTAAGCTGGTAGTTTTTTGCTCACGAGAACACATACAAATTTTAAAAACTTTTCATAAATACTAATATAATGTACACAAATAATGTAATAGAATACATAAACTCATATTATACCAACATTAAACAAAATCCAAATTTCTTCAAAAGTCAAAGTGAAGAAATATGCTGCACAATTTTTATGTCAGCTTTCACATACAGGCTACCCACTTTTAGCAGGCTCTCAATTAGGTTTCATAATATGTTAAGTCCCTTTGGACAGGCCACCCAATTTTCTCACGTGTGGGTGTCGTTGTCATGTATTTTATTGTTGTCTAGGGAAATAAGCCTTTTACTTGAGCCAAATGCAATTCAAGGTGTAGGGAAACAACCTAGTAGATAAATGACACAAATGTATATTTATTAAACTCACGCGACATTACATAACACAATTCATTCCTGATAAAATAATGCATTCAGAAGGAAAACAACATTATCTCTTATCACCTAAACGGGCTCTGATCGTCATACAGCTCTTAAACTAACACTGGAACTGTGCACTCCAGCACTTCCTCTGTCTGCCTGTGACACATATATATAAATCCCTAGGAGAGTAGGACTCTTTCAAAAATACGGCTCGAAAGGCTATCTGCGTATTCTGCTCTACCTTACAACCCTGTTGCTTATCTTATGATTTAGCTTGAAAAAACCCTCAGAAAACATGGACTGGCCAGATAGCTGGTGCTCTGCGATAGGTAAAAAATGACATCAGCCCCCTCCCCCCCCGTTCAGTTACATCATCACCCCTTAATGCTCTATTCTTCAACATTACTAATCAAACTCTTTAATTACTCCATTAACCACATTCCCCATGCAGGTCTTTTGATTGGGTCCACTTTTCCTTCACACATATTGGCTATTCTAATACACATTATTGTTCATGTACCTACATGAAGGTATATAGATGTACCTTTTTGTATATTGTGACGATAATCTATTTCAAGAGAGATTGAGCCTGCTCTTCCCTACATCATTACGTCGTTAAAGTACAAGATACTATATAGAAGATACGTCCACCAGTATCGCCAAACGTTTTGCCCAGGAAGCAAATCGTACCATGCACACCCCGACACCTGCTACAGGCGCCGTATCCAGCAAACTGCTCATCCTCTGCCTGCCTGTTGCTGATTGGCTGGTGTCTCGCCGCACCTGCACTCACGCCACCACCAGAGTCGTTGTCTGGGCAGCAGCATGCCGTACTCGTCAGAATATCTTTGTGCTCCTTGGAGTTGACATCTCTCGCTAGTAGACTAAGCCTTGGCTTTCGTGTACTAAGGGAGGTGGCAGCTTGAAGCCAGTATTCCAGCACCCATTATTTAATTTATATTGCTATCACTATTTTTGCATTCTGATCTTAGAGTAACTTTTCATTGCCAGTTATTATTCATGTTATTTTGTTTGTTGACCAGTGTTGAATTTTATGAGATTGTCTTTATTCATGTCTTGTTTTCTAGAGTAATTAAAATTTCATTGTTTATATACTTGTGTTTTGTGTGTCTTCCCATTACCTTACCACAGACTAAAGGACAAACTTTTCTCTTTTTTTTGTGATGTGACGAGGCCCTGCCCCCAGCTTTTGAAACAGCCGAACACCAACGCTTTACCGTCACAATATAAATAAGTAAATAAATAAATAAATAAATTATTCATGAACGATCTCCCGCTGAAGGGTACTACTTTACTGGTGGAGTAATAATAGTCACTCGCGGCCACAAAGTTGTCCGCTGCAGATTTCTTTTAAGAAAACATTCTCTAATCAACTCTTTTGTGTTTATAAATAATTTATAATAGAAACTAACCTCCAAAGGAGGTAAGGTATACACCTCACAGACTAGGAGTGGTGCCTCACAGACTATAAGGGGTTCCCCAAATTCTACGAGGGGTGCCTCACAGACTAGGAGAGGTGCCTCACAGACTTGGAGGGCTAGTTATCTTGAGGTTATCTTAAGATGATTTTGGGGCTTAGCATCCCAACAGCCCGGTCCTCGACCAGGTCATTTTTTTGTTACACATCCCCAGAAAGCAGCCCGTAGCAGCTGTCTAACTCCCAAATACCTTTTACTGCTAGGTGAACAAATGCATCAGGGTGAAAGAAACTCTGCCCATTTGTTTCCGCCTCGGTCGGAATCGAACCCGAAACTTTAGAACTATGAAACCCAAGCGCTGTCCACTCAGCTGTCAGGCCTCTTGACGGCTGAGTGTGGGGAGGCCTCACAGACTAAGAGGGGTGCCCCACACACTAGGGGAGGTGCCTCACAGACTATAAGGGGAGCCCTAAAGAGTAGGAGGGGTGCCCCACAGAGTTGAAGGGGTGCCTCACAGATTCGGAGGGATGCCTCACAGATTAGGGGTGCCTCACAGACAACAACCAGTGTCTCACAGACAAGGAAGGGTTGCCTCGCAGACTTAGAGGGAGGCCTCTCAGACAATGAGGGATGCCTTACTGTGAGAGGTGCCTTACTGACTGTGAGAGGTGCCTTACTGACTGTGAGAGGTGCCTTACTGACTGTGAGAGGTGCCTTACTGACTGTGAGAGGTGCCTTACTGACTGTGAGAGGTGCCTTACAGACAAGGCACAACCCTGGAAACACAAACCGAAACTGTCTCTATTTTCCGCTTGTTACAACTTGTAATAAAGTTGTTACATCTTGGCTTAACGTGTTTATGACGTATTAGAACGTTGTTACAACTTGCTATATTGGTTGTTATAACTGGTTAGCAGGTGTTAAAACTTGTTCGAACGTTGTACCAACGTCGTAGTTTCGGTGTGTGTTTGGCGGGAAGTACCCTCACAGACAGCCAGTGTTGGGAAAATGACTCGTGTGATTTATATTTATTTAGTTTATATGAATTTATATAGTAATTTATATTTTACATTAATTTTTTTCAATAGCAAACTGTTTAATTGTTTAAAGTGGTCTGTATGATTTATAATTTCCCACAAATCGCTTCCTTACACATATTGGGGGTTTATGGTTTATTTATGTAGTCAGTTAGTTTAGTTCATTTATTATGCACCCCATACCCATCTTGTGGGCGGTAGTGGAAAGGGTTACAGAGGCACATAATGGGCTCAGGGACTGAACCCCACAATTCATTTAGCTAAGCAAGTTACAATCTTGATGAGCTAGTTACAAAATTCAATATAAGTCGTCACATCAACAATGGGTTCAAGATCGACCACAGGTACAGTTTCTAATTTAAGCAACTGACATGTGAAGAGCTAGTGTCACAATTGATATGTTTGTCCTGCACACCGCCCCCCATCCAGTGGGCAGCGGTGGATAGGTTACAATCACTTAATTATTACCTACAGTTTGCAAACTGGGGATAATTGGCTAAGTCAATTATGTAGTCAACAATATAAATTATTGGTTAGTAGACATTCACTACAATATTAGACTATATATATATATATTTTTTTTTTTTTAACTAAAATGGGGAGGCCTTATCTGTATTAAGTGGGCCTCGTCCACCAGTTATGAACATGGATGATCACACCAAATAATCCTCGTGTTTGAGGCTGGCATCAACACCTATACTGATGTACTAGGTAACTAGTGTTAATTCTTCTTTCTCTTCAATTACACCTGTCAATGGGCAATCACAAATAATAGCAGTAATCATAATAGGACAGCTATATCAGGGCAATATTGTATTTATTTAAATAAGGTGAATATTGAGAGGTGAGAGGTGAATATTGCTCACCATGTTTTGGTCGCTGTCTCGTGGGCTAACCAGTCCACCCTACCTGAACTTATTGATCAGATGAATGAAAGATGATAAATGGGTTTCGTAATTAGGACACTTCCCTTGATAGTAGAGGAAGTTGATATTGATAATGGGAGCACTTTACTTCCCATAACACTGTTGTCCAAGGGAAATTATCGGAGCAAGATTTGCTCCAGTGACTGTTTTTTAAATTATAATGGCTGTAACGTACATTTATGTTACATTGTTGGGTAGATTAGATACACAGTGTTTAGTGAGTTTCCTATTTATTTAGTAGTCCTGGATACAGCAGTGTCGTAGACGTTGAGACGGAGCTTGGAGCAGAGCAGAGAGCTGAGTGTGGCCGGAGTCGCGGAGCTCTATGTGGGTGAGCGTTGTAGCTCGATGCGGTCCTAGTCTGCTGCCTGTTCTGTGTCGAAGCTGTAGCTTCTTGGAGACGATTAGAACTGCCTACGCCGAGTGCTATATTCTTGACTGTGGAAATTGTACTGTTTGCTATTAGAGAGAGACAGAGAGAGAGAGAGAGAGAGAGAGAGAGAGAAGAATAAGCCACCCAAAAGGTGGCTTGGGCATGAATAGCCCATAAGTGGTGGCCCTTTTGAGCCATTTCCAGTATCAATAGATGATACTGGAGATCTGTGGAGGTGCGACTGCACCCTGCGTGACGGGAGATGTCTCCCGTTCGCTATTCTTCATATCACTTGCTTATATGGTGATTACACCTAAGCTCCCTCCAACAAGATGAGAAGAATATAACCCGTAATTGGGGAAAGGACTGTAGCTTATGTAATTAGTGCTAATTAGTTATGTTATTAAGATAATGAGATAATGGAGAGAGTATAAGATTTACTCGCTACACGGTGACTAACTGTGGCTTTCCTCCCATTGATACCTTGGATGTTTTGTCCAGATGTGATGAAGTCGTTAAAGAGGGCGCACATTTACTCTACTTTATTAGTAATAATTAGAATGATTCAAGGGAAATGTTTTTATGGTGTTTATAGCCCAGAGACAGCTGTTCTGTTCCTAGGACCCTACAGCATGCAAGCAAGGGATGGAAGACAAGGGCGAGGATGCAGAAAACTTGAGCTAGGGACTGGAGACAAGTCAAAGAGGGGGGGGGGGAAGTCAGTGGCCCAACCACCGTGGGTAAGACTTGCAGCTGACACTGTGGTTTGGTGGTACGGTGGAAGTCACATTTTTTTTTATTTTTTTTATTTTTACATGAAAAGCATGCAATTTAAATACAATAAAAACAATACAGAATACATAACAGAACAAAATAGACCACCGGCCAGAAGGGCCGACAGCATAGCACAACAAAACACAAACACGAGAAATGCATAGAAAAATACAGCATACATCAAAGCACAAAACATAATACAATGGCAAACTAGCAATCACAGTAACATCACAAAACAAAACCTGCAGAAAAACAAGACATACATTAAGAGGCATAACAGGAAACAGAACAGGACAAACACAATACATTCCAAACAAAACGTAAAGAACAAACACATACAACAGGTAAAGCAATATAAAAAAAAAGGTCAAACGTACAGCACAGACAAAATACAGGAATAATAAAAAAAAAAAAAAAGCCATCCGCCTCGTAAACAAAGGACGAGGCCAAAATAAACAATAATAATAAACAAGCAAAACACGCACACCTGAAAACAAAACAGGCACAAACACAACAACATACATGCACTGGCCTGAAGGACCGAGAATTAAACAACAAAGTGCATCAAGAAACATTTCAGCACAAAACAAATCAATGCAAATTTATACAAAGCCACTAAATACCGGCCTGAAGGGCCGACAACAAAAACAACAATGAACAGAAACATAATGAAACACAAGAAAAAGAAACAACAATACCAGAAATAAAAGAAATACAACAAAACAACGGTCATGAGAACAAACATAGCACCGGCTTGAAGGGCGCACAATAGGTACAACACATTGCAAACAAACCACAGGTCCAAGCACACACAAAACACACAGCAAGCACACAGACTACTCAAATTTCTCATACTTATCCGGCCACTCCGCCGCCGGGAATCGAATACAATACGCCTCCCAAAGTAACATGACGTCCTCCGGAACAGGTTCATTATGAACCGTACGAGGATCAGACATTAACTCCGGCACACCCACAATAAAACACCGAGCCCGTCGAATCCAGATGGAAGAAGGGCACCACGGAACAGGACGCACGCGGTCAACAATTTCAAACCGCAAAGGATTCTTATCATCATGCGCCACTCCGGAGGCCAAGACGAGAGGGAGAGGCTCCTTCCCACGAGGCCGGGCAGTGGGCAGCGCACTGGGAGCCTCCTCGACTGCCTCACAGGGCCCCGCATCAACCACCGAACGTTGTACCTGCTGGGACCCCCCACGCTTGGCATCCTTCTTCAGTACCAGCTTGATGCCTCGGCTCGCACCAGAACCCACACCACCCACGTCTATAGGAGCAACCACCCCCCACTGCGGAGAACCTTCTGCAGGAGAAAGAATAGGAGGTAAATCAGACGCACAACCGTCGTCAACAGCAGACACATGGACGTCAGCCACCACCAGCGACGTAGAGCGCGAAGCACCCGGAACTGCCACATCATCGCCCGAAGCTCCACCTGCGTCGTAGTCCTCCACATCAGCCCAAGCAGTAGAAGAACGCCTGGAACGCTTGGGCACCGGCCGCACATCCTCACAACCGGAGGCGGACCCAGAACCTCGGGCCTCACAAACCGGGCGAACCGACGCCCGTCGCAGTACGGCAGCAGCCTCAACCACATGGGGAACCGGGCCAAACACAACAGGACGCTCCGCAGCCCCCCCAACACCTAGCACAGCCAGAACACCTGGCGAGGGCTCAGGGCAAGGCGCAGCAGCAGGAGACGAGGAAGACGAAGACGACTCGCAAAGACCATCCGGAAGACCCTCGGGAGCAACTGGCACAGCAAAGTGACCAGTGACAGGACCCACCGGAACACCCGGCGGAGGGACAACAACCACCGGAGGCACGTCGGGTGACGCAGGGGGGGCCGCATCAGCAGCGAATGGGACCTGCCCCTCTTCATCTCCGGAATCCATGCCCTGAGGGAGCGGCGGGAAATCCTCTTCCCGAAACAAGTTAACAGGTGCAGCAGGGGCCGCAGAGCACCCGGCAGCCTGATGCCCTAACTGGCCACACCGGAAACAAGTACGGGGCTGCCGGGCATAATACACCCGAACGTAGTAACCCAGCAGCCGGACAGAAGATGGGATATCCGACCGCAGGCGCATACCTAAGGTACGGACGTTCGTCTGCTTCCCAGCATAATTCCCCGAGGAAAGCGTGTTCACCCGCACACTGATGACAGCACCATACCTCCCGAAGAAGCGCCGGAGAAGGTCTTCAGGGAACTCCAGGGGCGCACCGTGTACACTGACATAAGTCAGGACACCACTTCGGTCCGAGACCGCAACAGAGCCGGCGCCATCCGGCAACTGCAACGAACGCCCTTCGTACCGACGGAGGAAGTCGCGATACTCCTCCTCCCGCACGAACTTGACAATCACCTGGTGGGCCGTAACAAGCTCAACTCCATACACAGCCTCCACCGGGACACGAAGCATGTCTGCACATCACCAACTCAATGGCTGGATAACCAGCCTTACACAAGAACTCTAGTCCCACGGAATTCACCCGCAGAACTGGAGGAATTGCAAGGCCCCCCGTGTGAAAACTTCCACGTCAGCACGCAGCCAGGCAGGCAACAACACTCAAGCCAGGCCTTTAGCCGGTCTGTTGGTCTTGCTACGCGCTGACATAGTGAAGCTGTTGTTGGAGGTAGTGTCCAGCTGGAAATCTATGGTTGAGTAGGGGTGCTTCCGTGGACGAGGTGGTGCTCCAACCGAGACTTCGTCATTCGATGAGTCAGATGACTCAGAAGCAGAGGCGGTGGATCTTGAGGGATGAGTTCTTGCTTGATGAGTCTCCACGGATCCTGCAGCTGATGTAGATCGTTCAGAGGGTTCGCACACGAGAGGTGGAA
This sequence comes from Procambarus clarkii, assembly GCF_040958095.1. Lineage (NCBI taxonomy): Eukaryota > Metazoa > Arthropoda > Malacostraca > Decapoda > Cambaridae > Procambarus > Procambarus clarkii. Next base: position 24,407,475 of record NC_091210.1, on the reverse strand, counting down.
CTGTGTCAGTTGTTGATGGAGGAGGCGTCTGGGTGGCTTGTGTTGCTGTTGCAGCAGGAGCGGGCGTTTCAGCTGTAGACAGTAGATCTGTCAGCACAGCGCCACTCACAGTGATGTCCGAGACCGGATCCATATCTTGAGAACTAGAGGTTGAAGTGGTATTGGTGAAAACTTCATCAGGAACGTTAAAAGCTGGGAGACCATTCGCTTTGCAGAGAATATTTAGAATTCTTAGATATTCTTGAGGATTATTGCCAGCTATCATACTGGCCGCCGATGTCAATGCTTGAACTGTGCTGTACAGTGATTACTCGGGGTGTGCTGGAGGTGGCGACGGCGGGCTCGATGAGTGGCTGGTTGGTTGGGACCTGGGCCCCCCATTGGCTAGTAGTAGTGCATTGTCCTCCCGGAAGCTAAAGGAAAGTAGCACCTTGGACTGTTGGAAATTTCCAACACCCAAATACTAACCCCTAGTGTGATAAAAGGTATTTATTGTACTAAGAATTATATTTTACTAATACTACTAACCAGTAGTGTAACCATATTAATAAGTTTTATTAATCTGAGGTGTAGTGACGCCAAATTCTGCCTAGAATTCATGGCTGCGATTGCATCAGCCGCCCAGCTCATGAGAATAAATTATATATATATATATATATATATATATATATATATATATATATATATATATATATATATATATATATATATATATATATATATATATATATATATATATATATGTATATATATATATATGTCGTACCTAGTAGCCAGAACGCACTTCTCGGCCTACTATGCAAGGCCCGAATTGCCTAATAAGCCAAGTTTTCCTGAATTAATATATTTTCTCTAATTTTTTTCTTATGAAATGTTAAAGCTACCCATTTCACTATATATGAGGTCAATTTTTTTATATTGGAGTTAAAATTAACGTACATATATGACCAAACCTAACCAACCCTACCTAACCTAACCTATCTTTATAGGTTAGGTTAGGTAGCCGAAAAAGTTAGGTTAGGTTAGGTTAGGTAGGTTAGGTAGTCGAAAAACAATTATTTCATGAAAACTTTGCTTATTAGGCAAATCGGGCCTTGCATAGTAGGCTGAGAAGTGCGTTCTGGCTACTAGGTACAACATATATATATATATATATATATATATATATATATATATATATATATATATATATATATATATATATATATATATATATATATTGTCGGGGTTCACCTCCAATGAGAGGGGAAAGGGGCGAGTAACAGTATACTCAAGGTCACTCACTGTAGCCCTACGGGTCTTCACTCTATCCTCGCGGCGCCACTGTACGCCAGGAGAGTATCCCAGTCAATCCCAACCGGCCTCTGATCGAGAAGGAGTGGGAACACAACTTGTTCACTTAACTGTTGTATGCCCGCCCCAACATAGGGCTCTACTACTAACCACAAGGTCGCCAACTGGTGTTTTCGGTGTCCAGTAACACGTCAGTGGTTTTGTTGAATTGTGGTAACAGTGGCAAGAACTCACTCAATATGTCTGATATCAGGCAGGTATTTACTTCTATCGCTCTCTGCTTTCAAGTATTATATAGCCACAAGAAATATGGAGGGGATGATATAAACACCAATGTACTTTGTATTTTACTTAAAACTCATTCAAAGACATCACAAGATTATATCAATAAGCAAACAGCTGTTTCAGGCGGGAGTCGCTCGTTCCCACACATATAATATGAACTCACCAAGCCGGCAATGCTCCCCTTCACGTCAATGTCAAAATCAGCTGGGCGGCTACCCCTGCGCGAATGTTACTTTATCTGTTTGTGGCGTGACGCGCCAGTTTCTTTAAGTTCTCAAAGATCACTAGAAGTTCGAACACACAATATTTGCGACAATAGCACGTAAATACTTCGCCACACTGATCTTGGGCTCAATCAAACATTTCTATATTAAAGGTGACAATAATTCACTGTCATGGTATTACACACTGCCCTTCATTTAATGATAACATATGCAAGTATATATCACTGGAGTTCTCAGTAATTCCTTCCGTGGGCGATAACACAATTAATCACTGCACACATGAATGATTATTCAATACACAAGCATAGACATATATATATATATGTGGATGAGTCATAGACGTCAATAATGGTAATAACATAGTTACTGGGCACATAGCCTAACTCCCAAATACTGGCATATTCATATATATATATTCTCTCACTAAATGATCGTATTAAAGTCTCATTAAAGACATTATCAACACAGTAAATTCATCAATTACTCCGGGTGCCTGCACACACACCAATAATAGTAATAAACTCTGTGAGTACTCTATGTAGTCCCACTCTGTACACTGGTGCCTTACTGTGACATAGGTGAGCCTTGCTCACGCATACAAAATACTCTGGCTAAATAATATAGCTGACTAAAGAGGAATTGGGAGGGAACTAGAATCACCTACTTCCACCTATCCTCTGGTGAGAGTTGAGTTGTAGCTCCTGGTCCTGGCTCCTGCCTCGTGTAGGGAACGCCCCCACACACACACTGTCGTGTCCTCCAGGAACTCAATCAACGTCCCACCGTAAGCGCGTCTTCTCCGTGCCTTTTCACTGCAGGTCCATGCTCCTCCTCGACTTCTTGTGGGGTTGGAGTCGGTCTCCCGGCCGTCGACTTCTCCTCCCAGCTACGGCTGCCCGCCTACGTCTCGGCTGCAGTCGTTCGGATTCCCGAATAGTTTTCTTCTTCCACTGCTTCCCGGTGGCTCGGTCTAGCCACTATGCCGTCACAAACGGGTGAACGGCCTCAGACGTCGCATACGTCACTGCACAGACTTCACTTCTTCTTCTTGCACAGTACCTGTCCCAGAGCACTTGTTGCTCGATATCCCGTCGATTCCCTCTCTGGTCCAACACATGAACGAAGGAAGACCTCACAGAGTACTGGCAGACTTCGGGTGACGCGTAAAATCCACGGGAGCGGGAAACAACTGTCAAACGACAGGGCCTCTGCTACTACGTTGTCTTCCCATCGGATGAGTTTAATTTCCAACTAGTATTCCTGCCGCCAATGTGAAACGCTCCTTACATATCCGTTGACCGTTCCCACGGTCACTCCTGATGTCCATTGTTCCTTCAGCATGGACAGAGGACTTTGCCCCCCTTGTCCATACACCAGCTGGAAAGATGAAAAACCTAACGATCCTACCACTGCGTTACGCATGGCAAACAACGCAGGACATACAGCTTCATCCCACTCAGTTCCCTGCTCTGTGCAGAACACTCTCATCAGCATGCCGTCCTGTACGTAACAATGAGTGGCCCTCTCAGGACCAACACGTTCTCCATTGGCCTCATGAATCAATTCGGGGAATTCTATCTGCTGCAACTCTCCAAGACGAGTGCGGTCTGTCCCTAGAGAACTGGTGAGGGTCACCTGTAACTCACCATCTGGGCTGCCTTCGCCCTCCACTCGTTCTCCGGGTTCCATGAAGAGGTGATCGATTTCCAGATTGTCGGACGTCTCCTCGTCAGCACTATCAGATCCACACCCTCCGTGTCCTTCGCACTGCCTCGGCATCACAGCACAAACCGGGAAGGCCGCCGTGGCGATTCCTTTCTCGTCCCCACAGGCGTCTAACACTCCGCCTGTCTCCTCATAGTGCTCTATGCACTCCTCGCCCTTCGCGAGATTCGGGAGGACATATCCTCCACATGCGTCATTTCCCAAGATGACTTGTGCCTCCATCTTGGGCATTGATGCACAGACTTCTACCACTAGGGTCTGGCAGCCATAATCAGAATTCAGAGTCACCTGGTGTAGGGGCATCCTCACTGGGCCTCCCACAGTGGTCACACTTGCCACCCCCACACTGGTACTCTCGTAACCCTCGGGGAACAGGGTTTCACTCACTAGGGTAAAATCTGCCCCAGTGTCTCTTAATATCTTCACCGGGATGGGGTCTGCGTCCCCCATCCTTACGGTTCCCTCACACACGAATGGGTGAACTCTTTTCTCCCCACTCAGTACGGGTTCATCCCGATCCCACTCGGCCATCTGGTCCTCGACCCTCACGAAAGCAACGTTCCCCCGCTGCTCAGGGTATCTGCATTCCCGCGCGACGTGTCCAAATATTCCACAGTTGTAGCAGCGGATCCTTCTTCGGTGGATCTTCCTCGCGCCATTCATCGACTCCTCGGTTTCGGCAACAACTCTTGAGCTCTCAGCTTGGGACTTCTCTACCGGCTCCACAGCACTCTTTGAGCCTCTCCTGTCTCCACTTGAGAGGTGGGACTCAGGAGAACTCGCTCCCGTCCTCCATCCGTCCGTTCTTATATATCTTCTACCATATCTGGAGTGTACGGGCGGTCGGTGCCGTCCCTCTCTGTGTGGTCGCAGGGCTTCCTCCAGCATGTCGGCTCTGTCGGCTGCGGCTCTCAGGTCCTTTATGTCCGCCTCCTTTACTCTCACCCTGATCTCAGGAGAGAGCACGGACATAAACTTCTCCATGACCATAAGCCTCTTGACCTCTTCAGCCGACCTCGCTCCTTCAGAGTCCAGCCACTTAAGGAATTTCCTTTCCGTGTCCCTCGCCGTCTCCGCATAAGATTTTCCTGGCGAACGGGTACATTCCCAGAATCTCTTCCTGTAACATTCCGGAATGAGCTTGAAAGAATGGAGCACAGCTCTCTTTACAGCATCGTAGTTGGTGCACTCTTGGAGGTCGAGCATATTGTAGGCTTCACGAGCTTCACCGGTGAGCCTACCCTGAACCAGCTCCGCCCACTCCGCCCTCGGCCACTTCTTCAAGGTGGCGACCCTCTCGAAGTGGTCGAAGAAACCTTCAGCTTCATTTGGTATAAAAACCGGCAGATCTCGCTCCCTCACTCGGCGGTCTTCCTGCTGTGGCGGAGCAGGTGGAGCTAGTCCTAGCTCAGCTCGCTTCAGCTCCACATCCTTGTTAGCTTCTATCTCCTGCTGTTTCAGTCTAGCTTCTAGCTCGTCTTTGCGCTGCTGTGCCTCTCGCTCTTGTTCTTCACGCTTCAGCTGTGCTTCTCGCTCCTCTTTGCGCTGCTGTGCTTCCGCTTCTCGCTCTTCCTTGCGCTGCTGTGCTTCTCGCTCTTCTTTGCGCTGCTGTGCTTCTGCTTCTCGCTCTTCTTTGCGCTGCTGTGCTTCTGCTTCTCGCTCTTCTTTGCGCTGCTGTGCTTCTCGCTCTTCTTTGCGCTGCTGTGCCTCTCGCTCCTCACGCTTCAGCTGTGCGTCTCGCTCCTCACGCTTCAGGTGTGCTTCTCGCTCTTCACGCTTCAGCTGTGCTTCTCGCTCTTCACGCTTCAGCTGTGCTTCTCGCTCTTCACGCTTCAGCTGTGCTTCCAGCTGCAACTTCATTATCTCCAACTTAACGCTGTGCCTGCTGCCGCTGGATCCTCTGCTGCTCCCACCAATGCTCAGGTGTTCTCCCATACTGGCAGGTGTTTGTGGCCGTTCCTCCCCCAAAGCTTCGTCTCGTGCTCTGAGCAGTGCCATGATCTCCAGTCTTCTCTCTCCCACTCTGGAAGATCTCAGCTTTATTCCAAAATGGTCTGCTATTGACTGTAACTGTGCCTTGGTGCACTCCTCCAGCACCTGCTCATCTCTAGTGTCAATGAACCTCGTTACTTTATCATCCTCCATCTTGTGCTATAAGTGATAACCTGTACCTGATACCTAATACCACTGCAAAGTACCACAACTGCAACCTTTATCTTGATCGTTATCCTGGCAAGGTCGCCAATGTCGGGGTTCACCTCCAATGAGAGGGGAAAGGGGCGAGTAACAGTATACTCAAGGTCACTCACCGTAGCCCTGCAGGTCTTCACTCTATCCTCGCGGCGCCACTGTACGCCAGGAGTGTATCCCAGTCAATCCCAACCGGCCTCTGATCGAGAAGGAGTGGGAACACAACTTGTTCACTTAACTGTTGTATGCCCGCCCCAACATAGGGCTCTACTACTAACCACAAGGTCGCCAACTGGTGTTTTCGGTGTCCAGTAACACGTCAGTGGTTTTGTTGAATTGTGGTAACAGTGGCAAGAACACACTCAATATGTCTGATATCAGGCAGGTATTTACTTCTATCGCTCTCTGCTTTCAAGTATTATATAGCCACAAGAAATATGGAGGGGATGATATAAACACCAATGTACTTTGTATTTTACTTAAAACTCATTCAAAGACATCACAAGATTATATCAATAAGCAAACAGCTGTTTCAGGCGGGAGTCGCTCGTTCCCACACATATAATATGAACTCACCAAGCCGGCAACGCTCCCCTTCACGTAAATGTCAAAATCAGCTGGGCGGCTACCCCCGCGCGAATGTTACTTTATCTGTTTGTGGCGTGACGCGCCAGTTTCTTTAAGTTCTCAAAGATCACTAGAAGTTCGAACACACAATATTTGCGACAATAGCACGTAAATACTTCGCCACACTGATCTTGGGCTCAATCAAACATTTCTATATTAAAGGTGACAATAATTCACTGTCATGGTATTACACACTGCCCTTCATTTAATGATAGCGTATGCAAGTATATATCACTGGAGTTCTCAGTAATTCCTTCCGTGGGCGATAACACAATTAATCACTGCACACATGAATGATTATTCAATACACAAGCATAGACATATATATATATATATGTGGATGAGTCATAGATGTCAATAATGGTAATAACATAGTTACTGGGCACATAGCCTAACTCCCAAATACTGGCATATTCATATATATATATTCTCTCACTAAATGATCGTATTAAAGTCTCATTAAAGACATTATCAACACAGTAAATTCATCAATTACTCCGGGTGCCTGCACACACCAATAATAGTAATAAACTCCGTGAGTGCTCTATGTAGTCCCACTCCGTACACTGGTACCTTACTGTGACATAGGTGAGCCTTGCTCACGACATACAAAATACTCTGGCTAAATAATATAGCTGACTAAAGGGGAATTGGGAGGGAACTAGAATCACCTACTTCCACCTATCCTCCGGTGAGAGTTGAGTTGTAGCTCCTGGTCCTGGCTCCTGCCTCGTGTAGGGAACGCCCCCACACACACACTGTCGTGTCCTCCAGGAACTCAATCAACGTCCCACCGTAAGCGCGTCGTCTCCGTGCCTTTTCACTGCAGGTCTGTGCTCCTCCTCGACTTCTTGTGGGGTTGGAGTCGGTCTCCCGGCCGTCGACTTCTCCTCCCAGCTACGGCTGCCCGCCTACGTCTCGGCTGCAGTCGTTCGGATTCCCGAATAGTTTTCTTCTTCCACTGCTTCCCGTTGGCTCGGTCCAGCCACTATGCCGTCACAAACGGGTGAACTGCCTCAGATGTCGCTACGTCACTGCACAGACTTCACTTCTTCTTGCACAGTACCTGTCCCGGAGCACTTGTTGCTCGATATCCCGTCGATTCCCTCTCTGGTCCAACAACATGAACGAAGGAAGGCCTCACAGAGTACTGGCAGACTTCGGGTGACGCGTAAAATCCACGGGAGCGGGAAACAACTGTCAAACTGACAGGACCAATCTTCGCACGTCCAACCACCTTGACGTGTCGTGTCAGACTGATTCCCTCCGGAGGATTGGCCCATCCACTACGTCATCACTGTGGAGCTATCAGCCGTCGCATACGTCGCTGCCTAGACTCCACTCTTGCACAACACCTGTTCCTGGAGCACTCGTTGCTCAATATTCTGTCAATTCCTTCTCTGGTCCAACACATGAACGAAGGAAGACCCCACAGGTGATGGCAGACCACGGGTGATGCGTAAGTCCTCCGGAGACGGGGTAAACTGTCCAACTGAAAGGACCCCCCAGTGCACGTCCGACCTCCTTGACGTGCTGTCTTAGACTGCTGGCGCCAGCGCGGCGCGCTGACCGGACCCCCCTTCCTTCGTGACGTCATATTCGCCACGGGAGGTTTTCATTGGCTCCCTGTGCCACGTCGCTGTCGGTGACCAATCTGGTGTCACTGACGTCACACAGTTTTGGCGGGAAAACAGAGGAGCCAGCGCCTTATTGGCTTCCTAAAGGGCCTAAACCTCAGGCCAAAATACTCTTCTTTTATGAATTTCTCGGCACTTCGAGAACACTACATTCTCCTACACATATCAACCTGATGCCTGCGACGTAGAGATCGCTCGGGTAAAGTGGACATGACTCTTACTGCAGGCGTGGGAGAAATATAAGGAGGGGAACACCGTCACAAAATATATATATATATATATATATATATATATATATATATATATATATATATATATATATATATATATATATATATATATATATATATATATATATATATATATATATAACTGAAAACTCACACCCCAGAAGTGACTCGAACCCATACTGCCAGGAGCAACGCAACTGGTATGTACAGGGACGCCTTAATCCGCTTGACCATCACGACCGGACAAAAGGAAGTGAGAGCTGAAGCTATTTGAACCACTTCCCCGCCGGCACTCGGATGGTAATCTTGGGCATAGCATTTTATCAAATCACCTCATTCTTTGGGGCACACGTGAGGAACACAAATGCAAACAAGCCTGAATGGTCCCCAGGACTATATACAACTGAAAACTCACACCCCAGAAGTGACTCGAACCCATACTGCCAGGAGCAACGCAACTGGTATGTACAGGGACGCCTTAATCCGCTTGACCATCACGACCAGACAAAAGGAAGTGATAGCCGAAGCTATCACTTCATAGCTATCACTTCGATAGCTATCAGCTATTGAAGGACTAAGACGATGACAACGAGGGGTAGTCATATATATATATATATATATATATATATATATATATATATATATATATATATATATATATATATATATATATATATATATATATATATATATATATATATATATATATATATATATATATATATATATATATATATATATATATATATATATATATATATATATATATATATATATATATATATATATATATATATATATATATATATATATAACTGAAAACTCACACCCCAGAAGTGACTCGAACCCATACTCCCGAGTCACTTCTGGGGTGTGAGTTTTCAGTTGCATATTGTCCTGGGGACCATTCAGGCTTGTTCGCATTTGTGTTCCTCACGTGTGCCCCAAAGAATGAGGTGATTTGGTAAAATGCTATGCCCAAGATTACTATCCGAGTGCCGGCGGTGGGGTGGTTCAAATAGCCTCGGCTATCACCTCATTATGTCCGGTCGTGATGGTCAAGTGGATTAAGGCGTCTTGTACATACCAGTTGCGTTGCTCCTGGGAGTATGGGTTCGAGTCACTTCTGGGGTGTGAGTTTTCAGTTGCATATTGTCCTGGGGACCATTCAGGCTTGTTCGCATTTGTGTTCCTCACGTGTGCCCCAAAGAATGAGGTGATTTGGTAAAATGCTATGCCCAAGATTACTATCCGAGTGCCGGCGGTGGGGTGGTTCAAATAGCCTCGGCTATCACCTCATTATGTCCGGTCGTGATGGTCAAGTGGATTAAGGCGTCTTGTACATACCAGTTGCGTTGCTTCTGGGAGTATGGGTTCGAGTCACTTCTGGGGTGTGAGTTTTCAGTTGCATATTGTCCTGGGGACCATTCAGGCTTGTTCGCATATGTGTTCCTCACGTGTGCCCCAAAGAATGAGGTGATTTGGTAAAATGCTATGCCCAAGATTACTATCCGAGTGCCGGCGGTGGGGTGGTTCAAATAGCCTCGGCTATCACCTCATTATGTCCGGTCGTGATGGTCAAGTGGATTAAGGCGTCTTGTACATACCAGTTGCGTTGCTCCTGGGAGTATGGGTTCGAGTCACTTCTGGGGTGTGAGTTTTCAGTTGCATATTGTCCTGGGGACCATTCAGGCTTGTTCGCATTTGTGTTCCTCACGTGTGCCCCAAAGAATGAGGTGATTTGGTAAAATGCTATGCCCAAGATTACTATCCGAGTGCCGGCGGTGGGGTGGTTCAAATAGCCTCGGCTATCACCTCATTATGTCCGGTCGTGATGGTCAAGTGGATTAAGGCGTCTTGTACATACCAGTTGCGTTGCTCCTGGGAGTATGGGTTCGAGTCACTTCTGGGGTGTGAGTTTTCAGTTGCATATTGTCCTGGGGACCATTCAGGCTTGTTCGCATTTGTGTTCCTCACGTGTGCCCCAAAGAATGAGGTGATTTGGTAAAACGCTATGCCCAAGATTACTATCCGAGTGCCGGCGGTGGGGTGGTTCAAATAGCCTCGGCTATCACCTCATTATGTCCGGTCGTGATGGTCAAGTGGATTAAGGCGTCTTGTACATACCAGTTGCGTTGCTCCTGGGAGTATGGGTTCGAGTCACTTCTGGGGTGTGAGTTTTCAGTTGCATATTGTCCTGGGGACCATTCAGGCTTGTTCGCATATATATATATATATATATATATATATATATATATATATATATATATATATATATATATATATATATATATATATATTGTGCCTTAAGCATAGACACTGTGTCTTCCCATATTAACAGGGACTTAATGAAATTAACGTCTAAATGACCCCTCACTTGCTCTAGTGCTCTTGGGAGGTGGTGATCTTTGGTGTATTTAAATACTCCGAAATTACCATCTCTTTTAAGGGTCTGAGCAGGTGGTGGAGAGGGTTAAGGCGTACCTGTTATGCCAGTTGCTGGAAGGCTTCTGTGCTGGCTAGGGTTCGAGTCTCCTGGTGGGAAAGTGTTCTAAAGTTGTATACTTCAGTCTCGTGTTTAGGAGAATTGTGCCTTAAGCATAGACACTGTGTTTTCCCATATTAACAGGGACTTGATGAAATTAACGTCTAAATGACCCCTCACTTGCTCTAGTGCTCTTGGGAGGTGGTGATCTTTGGTGTATTTAAATACTCCGAAATAACCATCTCTTTTAAGGGTCTGAGCAGGTGGTGGAGAGGGTTAAGGCGTACCTGTTATGCCAGTTGCTGGAAGGCTTCTGTGCTGGCTAGGGTTCGAGTCTCCTGGTGGGAAAGTGTTCTAAAGTTGTATACTTCACTCTCGTGTTTAGGAGAGTTGTGCCTTAAGCATAGACACTGTGTCTTCCCATATTAACAGGGACTTGATGAAATTAACGTCTAAATGACCCCTCACTTGCTCTAGTGCTCTTGGGAGGTGGTGATCTTTGGTGTATTTAAATACTCCGAAATTACCATCTCTTTTAAGGGTCTGAGCAGGTGGTGGAGAGGGTTAAGGCGTACCTGTTATGCCAGTTGCTGGAAGGCTTCTGTGCTGGCTAGGGTTCGAGTCTCCTGGTGGGAAAGTGTTCTAAAGTTGTATATATATATATATATATATATATATATATATATATATATATATATATATATATATATATATATATATATTTCATTGAATATGACCGCATATTCTGTATTTATTATTTTTTGGTTTAGGGCTTCTATCCCTCTAACTATTTTCTTAGCATCAGGGCTTAATTGGAATAGGAGTTCTCCAAAACTCATTTTTGTACTTTTAAGGTGAAGAAAAGAAATGATTTACTATAGAGTGTATTACACTTATTTGTATAATTTGCACGACGTTTCGAACCTCCATGGTTCATTCTCAAGTGAACAGATCTTACAATACTAGTTGATTTTATACCCGCATTAGGTCAGGTGATAATACAATGAAGGTGAAAAACATGGGGGGATACATAAGGGATAAACATAGGGGCTGCAGAAGGCTTATTGGCCCATACGAGGCATCTCCTATCCAAACACAAAGATTAATCCAGTGTAATTGGCCTGTTATGTTGGACATTGTCTTCTGTTTTGGCATCGATATGTTCTTGTCTTGTCCTTACTCTCATGGTGGGTAGAGTAAATAGTTCCGTGATTTGGGTGTTCATGGTAGGTCGCTCTATTCTTATGTGAATTGCCTCAAGAATTTGTAATCTTCTTGAATCTTGGGTTTTGTCTATTATGCAAGTATTCTTGTTCAACATTTCTCTTGTTAGAGTAATGTCATGGGCTTGTTTCATGTGATTCCTAGGGGCACCAGATTGAAGATGGCATGTCAAACGCCTCGTCAGCTTGGTCGACGTCATACCTATATACTTACATTGAAGGTTACATCCTTCGTGGGGGCAAGTGTACATGTATACAACGCTTGACTGCTGTAGGGGGTTCTCCGTCGGCTTCGGGCTGTTTTTGATAAGGAGTTCGGAAGTCTTCTTGGTTTTGTAGAATATTATCAGGTTTATGTTTTGGTTAGGAGTAGTGCTTTTTACTCCTTTACGGATTATTTCTTTCATTATTCTTTCCTCTTTTATATGTTCACTGTGCATGGTTGATTTGTAATATAATTTTATTGGGGGTGTTGTGGTTTCTGTTCTAGGTTCTGAATTATACTAACGGTCCAAGTGTCTTCTTATAGCAGCGTTTATTTCCGCGTTGCTATATCCGTTGTTCACCAATACCTGAGTTACTCTTTCAAACTCTCTACTCACGTTGCTCCATTCAGAGCAGTGGGTAAGCGCTCGACGAATATAAGCATTGAGAACACTGGCTTTGTATCTTTGCTCTGAATGGAGCTCTGAATACTCCGTAAAGGAGTAAAAAGCACTACTCCTAACCAAAACATAAACCTGATAATATTCTACAAAACCAAGAAGACTTCCGAACTCCTTATCAAAAACAGCCCGAAGCCGACGGAGAACCCCCTACAGCAGTCAAGCGTTGTATACATGTACACTTGCCCCCACGAAGGATGTAACCTTCAATGTAAGTACATAGGTATGACGTCGACCAAGCTGACGAGGCGTTTGACATGCCATCTTCAATCTGGTGCCCCTAGGAATCACATGAAACAAGCCCATGACATTACTCTAACAAGAGAAATGTTGAACAAGAATACTTGCATAATAGACAAAACCCAAGATTCAAGAAGATTACAAATTCTTGAGGCAATTCACATAAGAATAGAGCGACCTACCATGAACACCCAAATCACGGAACTATTTACTCTACCCACCATGAGAGTAAGGACAAGACAAGAACATATCGATGCCAACACAGAAGACAATGTCCAACATAACAGGCCAATTACACTGGATTAATCTTTGTGTTTGGATAGGAGATGCCTCGTATGGGCCAATAAGCCTTCTGCAGCCCCTATGTTTATCCCTTATGTATCCCCCCATGTTTTTCACCTTCATTGTATTATCACCTGACCTAATGCGGGTATAAAATCAACTAGTATTGTAAGATCTGTTCACTTGAGAATGAACCATGGAGGTTCGAAACGTCGTGCAAATTATACAAATAAGTGTAAAACACTCTATAGTAAATCATTTTTTTCTTCACCTTAAAAGTACGAAAATGAGTTTTGGAGAACTCCTATTCCAATTAAGCCCTGATGCTAAGAAAATAGTTAGAGGGATAGAAGCCCTAAACCAAAAAATAATAAATACAGAATATGCGGTCATATTCAATGAAACATGTTTGAAAGAAAACCTGCTGCCAGTATACACCAATATATATGCGAACAAGCCTGAATGGTCCCCAGGACAATATGCAACTGAAAACTCACACCCCAGAAGTGACTCGAACCCATACTCCCAGAAGCAACGCAACTGGTATGTACAAGATGCCTTAATCCACTTGACCATCACGACCGGACAAAATGAGGTGATAGCCGAGGCTATTTGAACCACCCCACCGCCGGCACTCGGATAGTAATCTTGGGCATAGCATTTTACCAAATCACCTCATTCTTTGGGGCACACGTGAGGAACACAAATGCGAACAAGCCTGAATGGTCCCCAGGACAATATGCAACTGAAAACTCACACCCCAGAAGTGACTCGAACCCATACTCCCAGAAGCAACGCAACTGGTATGTACAAGACGCCTTAATCCACTTGACCATCACGACCGGACAAAATGAGGTGATAGCCGAGGCTATTTGAACCACCCCACCGCCGGCACTCGGATAGTAATCTTGGGCATAGCATTTTACCAAATCACCTCATTCTTTGGGGCACACGTGAGGAACACAAATGCGAACAAGCCTGAATGGTCCCCAGGACAATATGCAACTGAAAACTCACACCCCAGAAGTGACTCGAACCCATACTCCCAGAAGCAACGCAACTGGTATGTACAAGACGCCTTAATCCACTTGACCATCACGACTGGACAAAATGAGGTGATAGCCGAGGCTATTTGAACCACCCCACCGCCGGCACTCGGATAGTAATCTTGGGCATAGCATTTTACCAAATCACCTCATTCTTTGGGGCACACGTGAGGAACACAAATGCAAACAAGCCTGAATGGTCCCCAGGACAATATGCAACTGAAAACTCACACCCCAGAAGTGACTCGAACCCATACTCCCAGAAGCAACGCAACTGGTATGTACAAGACGCCTTAATCCACTTGACCATCACGGCCGGACAAAATGAGGTGATAGCCGAGGCTATTTGAACCACCCCACCGCCGGCACTCGGATAGTAATCTTGGGCATAGCATTTTACCAAATCACCTCATTCTTTGGGGCACACGTGAGGAACACAAATGCGAACAAGCCTGAATGGTCCCCAGGACAATATGCAACTGAAAACTCACACCCCAGAAGTGACTCGAACCCATACTCCCAGAAGCAACGCAACTGGTATGTACAAGACGCCTTAATCCACTTGACCATCACGACCGGACAAAATGAGGTGATAGCCGAGGCTATTTCAACCACCCCACCGCCGGCACTCGGATAGTAATCTTGGGCATAGCATTTTACCAAATCACCTCATTCTTTGGGGCACACGTGAGGAACACAAATGCGAACAAGCCTGAATGGTCCCCAGGACAATATGCAACTGAAAACTCACACCCCAGAAGTGACTCGAACCCATACTCCCAGAAGCAACGCAACTGGTATGTACAAGACGCCTTAATCCACTTGACCATCACGACCGGACAAAATGAGGTGATAGCCGAGGCTATTTGAACCACCCCACCGCCGGCACTCGGATAGTAATCTTGGGCATAGCATTTTACCAAATCACCTCATTCTTTGGGGCACACGTGAGGAACACAAATGCGAACAAGCCTGAAGTTTTCAGTTGCATATTGTCCTGGGGACCATTCAGGCTTGTTCGCATTTGTGTTCCTCACGTGTGCCCCAAAGAATGAGGTGATTTGGTAAAATGCTATGCCCAAGATTACTATCCGAGTGCCGGCGGTGGGGTGGTTCAAATAGCCTCGGCTATCACCTCATTTTGTCCGGTCGTGATGGTCAAGTGGATTAAGGCGTCTTGTACATACCAGTTGCGTTGCTTCTGGGAGTATGGGTTCGAGTCACTTCTGGGGTGTGAGTTTTCAGTTGCATATTGTCCTGGGGACCATTCAGGCTTGTTCGCATTTGTGTTCCTCACGTGTGCCCCAAAGAATGAGGTGATTTGGTAAAATGCTATGCCCAAGATTACTATCCGAGTGCCGGCGGTGGGGTGGTTCAAATAGCCTCGGCTATCACCTCATTTTGTCCGGTCGTGATGGTCAAGTGGATTAAGGCGTCTTGTACATACCAGTTGCGTTGCTTCTGGGAGTATGGGTTCGAGTCACTTCTGGGGTGTGAGTTTTCAGTTGCATATTGTCCTGGGGACCATTCAGGCTTGTTCGCATTTGTGTTCCTCACGTGTGCCCCAAAGAATGAGGTGATTTGGTAAAATGCTATGCCCAAGATTACTATCCGAGTGCCGGCGGTGGGGTGGTTCAAATAGCCTCGGCTATCACCTCATTTTGTCCGGTCGTGATGGTCAAGTGGATTAAGGCGTCTTGTACATACCAGTTGCGTTGCTTCTGGGAGTATGGGTTCGAGTCACTTCTGGGGTGTGAGTTTTCAGTTGCATATTGTCCTGGGGACCATTCAGGCTTGTTCGCATTTGTGTTCCTCACGTGTGCCCCAAAGAATGAGGTGATTTGGTAAAATGCTATGCCCAAGATTACTATCCGAGTGCCGGCGGTGGGGTGGTTCAAATAGCCTCGGCTATCACCTCATTTTGTCCGGTCGTGATGGTCAAGTGGATTAAGGCGTCTTGTACATACCAGTTGCGTTGCTTCTGGGAGTATGGGTTCGAGTCACTTCTGGGGTGTGAGTTTTCAGTTGCATACTGTCCTGGGGACCATTCAGGCTTGTTCGCATTTGTGTTCCTCACGTGTGCCCCAAAGAATGAGGTGATTTGGTAAAATGCTATGCCCAAGATTACTATCTGAGTGCCGGCGGTGGGGTGGTTCAAATAGCCTCGGCTATCACCTCATTTTGTCCGGTCGTGATGGTCAAGTGGATTAAGGCGTCTTGTACATACCAGTTGCGTTGCTTCTGGGAGTATGGGTTCGAGTCACTTCTGGGATGTGAGTTTTCAGTTGCATATTGTCCTGGGAACCATTCAGGCTTGTTCGCATTTGTGTTCCTCACGTGTGCCCCAAAGAATGAGGTGATTTGGTAAAATGCTATGCCCAAGATTACTATCCGAGTGCCGGCGGTGGGGTGGTTCAAATAGCCTCGGCTATCACCTCATTTTGTCCGGTCGTGATGGTCAAGTGGATTAAGGCGTCTTGTACATACCAGTTGCGTTGCTTCTGGGAGTATGGGTTCGAGTCACTTCTGGGGTGTGAGTTTTCAGTTGCATATTGTCCTGGGGACCATTCAGGCTTGTTCGCATTTGTGTTCCTCACGTGTGCCCCAAAGAATGAGGTGATTTGGTAAAATGCTATGCCCAAGATTACTATCCGAGTGCCGGCGGTGGGGTGGTTCAAATAGCCTCGGCTATCACCTCATTTTGTCCGGTCGTGATGGTCAAGTGGATTAAGGCGTCTTGTACATACCAGTTGCGTTGCTTCTGGGAGTATGGGTTCGAGTCACTTCTGGGGTGTGAGTTTTCAGTTGCATATTGTCCTGGGGACCATTCAGGCTTGTTCGCATTTGTGTTCCTCACGTGTGCCCCAAAGAATGAGGTGATTTGGTAAAATGCTATGCCCAAGATTACTATCCGAGTGCCGGCGGTGGGGTGGTTCAAATAGCCTCGGCTATCACCTCATTTTGTCCGGTCGTGATGGTCAAGTGGATTAAGGCGTCTTGTACATACCAGTTGCGTTGCTTCTAAAAGTATGGGTTCGAGTCACTTCTGGGGTGTGAGTTTTCAGTTGCATATTGTCCTGGGGACCATTCAGGCTTGTTCGCATTTGTGTTCCTCACGTGTGCCCCAAAGAATGAGGTGATTTGGTAAAATGCTATGCCCAAGATTACTATCCGAGTGCCGGCGGTGGGGTGGTTCAAATAGCCTCGGCTATCACCTCATTTTGTCCGGTCGTGATGGTCAAGTGGATTAAGGCGTCTTGTACATACCAGTTGCGTTGCTTCTGGGAGTATGGGTTCGAGTCACTTCTGGGGTGTGAGTTTTCAGTTGCATATTGTCCTGGGGACCATTCAGGCTTGTTCGCATTTGTGTTCCTCACGTGTGCCCCAAAGAATGAGGTGATTTGGTAAAATGCTATGCCCAAGATTACTATCCGAGTGCCGGCGGTGGGGTGGTTCAAATAGCCTCGGCTATCACCTCATTTTGTCCGGTCGTGATGGTCAAGTGGATTAAGGCGTCTTGTACATACCAGTTGCGTTGCTTCTGGGAGTATGGGTTCGAGTCACTTCTGGGGTGTGAGTTTTCAGTTGCATATTGTCCTGGGGACCATTCAGGCTTGTTCGCATTTGTGTTCCTCACGTGTGCCCGAAAGAATGAGGTGATTTGGTAAAATGCTATGCCCAAGATTACTATCCGAGTGCCGGCGGTGGGGTGGTTCAAATAGCCTCGGCTATCACCTCAATTTGTCCGGTCGTGATGGTCAAGTGGATTAAGGCGTCTTGTACATACCAGTTGCGTTGCTTCTGGGAGTATGGGTTCGAGTCACTTCTGGGGTGTGAGTTTTCAGTACCAATATATATATATATATATATATATATATATATATATATATATATATATATATATATATATATATATATATATATATATATATATATAGAGTTTGTGAGGGTACCACCTCTGGTGCCAATGTGGGGACCCATAGCCTCGGAGAAGAAATTAAAAAGTATTCAGAGGAGACCTTGTGGTCTCTCACTGAACACTAATATTATCTTCTCCTACCACCCCCATTCTTTTGTATGTACACATATATATTTACTTTATTTGAACTTTGTTACAAAAAAGGAGTTACATATGGGTTACAAAGATGGTTGTCATAGGTTGTCGAGTTCCTCCAGCTCCTCAGATGGCGGGCAGGAACCCTGGATGCAGTGCGCATTTCCCCTCTGTATCGCCACACTGAGGCGCTGGAAAAGAAAGCTTGCAGCTCTCGGGTCCCTTGTTGTTTCAATGAGCCTAGAACCCAGTTCCTTCAAAAAACTGGTAGCACTTTTACCCCAGGCACCGAGCGTCTCAGAAGCAATGGGGACAAAATTGTAGTGGTGATCCAGTTCTCTATACTTACGGGATTTGGCTGCTTCCCTGTGGGTGGCAGCGCCACCTGGTTGTGCAACACTGAGGTTAATGTAGGTGTTAGCCAGGGTTGATACGCACGTGTAGTCCCATACCAACTGCTTGCCATTCTTCCAGGGGTTCACTGTGATACCATCCGGGCGACCAATAAGAGCATCAGAGTTACGGGGCGTTAGGTAACGGGGCTCTCTTTCAGCTGGGCATCCAGCTGTAGTGAGGCTCCTCTTGATGATGTCGTTAACTTCACTGTGCCTCGAGTGCCATCCCCCAGTGCTTTGGCAGAGTAGGCCATGGTGACCGTACCTGTCAGCCACCACCTCGCCGCAAATACACCTATATCTGGTGTGGATTGGGGCAGCAAGGCGGAGGGCCACAGCAATTCGGAGGGCGTGTGGTGTGAGACGCGTGCCAGTTGCCGACATTGGGGTTGCTAACAGGAAATCCCCTGCATGTGGTGCTGCTACTGCTGTGAGGCGAGCAATGTCGTGTTGTGTTGTTGCAGCACCCAGGCACTCTGCAGCAACTTGGTCTACAATGGGACCATCCCAGCTGGATTGCTTGTGGGATTTTGGGGATGGTGGTTGAGGTGATTGGCCTGCACGAGAGGCCCACTCTGTGGCACAGCGTGTAAAATTGGGATCATGTACACCTGCCAGCTGATGTAAGTGGGCAGGTAGAATTTCCTTCACAAGGTCGTCGGATGCTGATAAGGAGGACAGGAAGGCTGGAACAGCGATTTGCGTTGCTGTTCGAACTCCGAGGCCCCCAAGTCTTACGGGAAGAGAGGCTTGTTTCCACTGTAGGTCATCGAGAGAGAGGTTAAGGGCTTTTTCTAGCATTGATTTCAGTAACCGGTCATACTCACTTAGTTTTTGGCTACTGTAAGATGGTGAACACCTCAGAAAGTAGGTTAACCTGGGGAGGGACAGACATCTGGTGATGAGGTAGAGTGCATCATGAGCATCAATATCCTCAATCCTCCCATCCATCCTCTTAAGGTCGGCGATTTTCTTATCAAGGACCTCATCGATGGCTTTCAACCCCAGGGGAGCTCCTAGGAGTGTGCTGTCTTCAGGTTTAGTTTTATGGATATTTGGCAGAAGACCCTCTATTCTCTCTACGATGCCCTGGTTGGAACATATTATTTCACATTTAGAAGGGTTCAGGGTGAGGCCTAAAACTGCACCTTGCTCCTGGATTTTTCTGATGTCCTCCAGGAGGGAGTCTTGGGAACCAGCTAGGGTACCATCATCCAAGAACCAGATGTTAAGCTCGCTGGACAGGACCTCTGTGACTTGTTTGATGACTAAGCAGAAAAGGAGAGGAGCGAGGGGGTCACCCTGTTGGACGCCTTCTCGCGAGTCAATTTCATGTTCGCCAAAAAGTAGCTTAAGATCCATACTGTAGCATGAATGTACAAAAGGGTAGAGGGAAGGGAAATGACTATGAACCGCACGGAGTACAGCATCCCTCCGCACCAAATTGAAGGCATTTTTGAAATCTAGCTTGATAAGGGCCTTTTCGTCTGTGATGTTGGCGATGAAGGCTCGAGCTGCATGGGCTGCCGCCTCACACCCTTGTGGAATGCCAAACCCGAGCTGTTTTGGCTTCAGCATGTTGGCCGCTGCATCACTAACTGTTCTTGCAGCTGCCTTTGCGACGAGACGCCGGAGAGAATTGCCCACAGCTATTGGCCTGATCCCTCCATCCTTTTTCTTTAGAGCACAGAGAGATGCTCCAAAAAAGATAGGTCTTATGGACGCTGGTATGTTGCCAGCTAGACATGTGTTGGTGAATCTGGTTAGTTCCACCAAGAGGTTCTTTGCAATGTCACCCAGTGCAGGGTTGAGCATTTGCTTGAGGTGGTTGGGTTTTAGTCCTGTGAACCCACCTGCTGATCCTGTAGGGAAGGACATGGCTGCTTTATGGACCACAGATTCAGCCACCCAGAGAGGTTCTGCTCCGGTAGCCCCCACTTGTACAATGTCGTCCTCACGCGGAGCCCTGGGTGGGTGTTTCTCCCTTAGGACTTGAGCTGTTGCGGCATCTCTGTCGGCAATTGAGTCCTCACTGGTGATGACTCTTATTGCGCCAATAGTGTTTCCTTCTTCAATTTTCTTGGTGACTGATGTTCTGATTTTTGATGTCTCGGATATGCCACTGTTGCTCTTCCTGCCGTGGGTGTTTCTCGCGCGAGTGGGAAGGCGCACCTGGTTGTCCTCCCTGGGAAAATCATTTATAGCTTTGATGACTGAGGCAGCTAAGGTTTTGTCTCTCCTTGCAGGGGTGGCTAGACATATGTTGCCAAACATTAGGAGGTTGTGCCATGCTTGGGTCGTTCCAGGAGAGTCGTTGACCTTTCTCAGGAGGGCAGATAATTTGGCTGCTGCATGGGGGCGGGCTGCTTTAGGGATGTGTTGCAAGGTTCTGGCCGATGTTGCTTTGATAGCTTCTAATAAATTTTCTGTGGGAATGAAGGTCTGGGAGGTGTTTTGCCTTACGGGCGGTGTGGGCTGTTGATTGGTGTTCTCCCTGGGAGGGCGCCCAGAACCCAAACACCTGGCTCCGTCGTGGTAATGAATGCGCACATTATCGTCACTCAACCGGATATAGCATACCCGGTCACACGTCTGACATCTACCTTGTCTACCCCTGTTTGATGGCTCATCTTGGCTTGGAGAAGCCTGGCTATCTGTTGGGAGCTGCGACATGGGCGGGCGCTGGGCTGGCGCTGGGCGGGCGCTGGGCGGGAAGGTGGACGGCGGGTGGAGACTGGAGGGTGGGCGGCGGTTGGAGGCTGGGGGGGTGATCAGCTGGCCGTGGCACTTACTACTCAGGTGAGTGGTAATACATATACCACCTCTATACAAAGTGTGGGTATACACCCACTACACAATATGTGGGTATACATTGGGTGGGTGGGTGGCGTAGACACACATGGGAGCCTCCCGGCTTCTATGGGCGGGTGGCAAGGTGGCGACGTGGTGGGGTGGGGTAGGAGGGGGATGAGCAGGTACTTCCCGGCCTGGGCGCTGGGTGGGGGCGGGGGTCAGGGCGACACTAACACTGGTATAATTTCCCCGTATATCACTGCACAATAATGAATGAATCACACACTTGTAATCTGACTCACTGCACGTGTGATGTACTAACAATATGATAGATATGTTGCGCCAATTATCGCTGACAACGTAACTTGTTCAGCAAAACTTTCAAAAAAGAAAAACACAAAACACTGTTTGGCACACGCGTAACCCCCACCTCTCTCTCCTGACCACACAACACCCCTCACTCACCCCCCACCTCCCCTCACTATGGGAGGCCTGCAGGGTCCATCCTGGCCCCTCACTCCAGCCTCCATGACTCCACACTGCCAACCCACCTGTTTTGATACGTTTTCACATAGATGGTACACCGTAGGCACTTCCGGCCACTCCCACGTCTGCTTGGTGTATTCACGGTGAATATGGTTGAGTCTTGGTACGGTGAGGCCAAGATGTCTCAGGGTAATGGCTGAGAAGGCAGCAGCTCCTCCGCCACACGTCCGTCCCCTAGGCCTCTCCCTCGTATATATATATATATATATATATATATATATATATATATATATATATATATATATATATATATATATATATATATATATATATATATATATATATATATATATATATATATATATATATATATATATATATATATATATATATATATATATATATATATATATATATATATATATATATATATATATATATATATATATATATATATATATATATATATATATATATATATATATATATATATATATATATATATATATATATATATATATATATATATATATATATATATATATATATATATATATATATATATATATATATATATATATATATATATATATATATATATATATATATATATATATATATATATATATATATATATATATATATATATATATATATATATATATATATATATATATATCCATAAATCAAATTAACCCCAGTCTAACCTTGCAGAATATATTAAGGAATATAGATTGGTAATTGATTTAGTTCTATTTAGCAAATTATATAGAGGTTTATTGGAAAGAGTTTTATTCAGCTGCAATCAGCTGATCCGGTAAACAAAGTAATGAACTAAAATTCATCTACATATATAAGTATTTCATCAAACATCATTTAGGTTAAAATATATACACAGTGAGAAATAATCTGCTGTTATCTAAAGCAAGTTATTGCAACATAAAATAACGTCGACAATGTTTCAATCAATTAGGAAGTTAGAGTAAAATATTGTGAATTATTAACCAAGTTTCCACCATCCGGTGCTAGGTGGCACGCGGACCACTTGCTAGAGAGACTTAACAGAGAGAAGCCATATTGGTTTGGTGCCCTGAAGCTGATCCTTATTATCTTCTAAATTTAGGAGCATCCGTGCATTAACGTACTTCAGACTGATTCGACAGCTTCATCTTATTACGGACACCGCGTCTGGCAAGGCTGAGTATCCTGAAATATATCGTTTTGGCCATTACTTTTATATTTATATATGGTTCCTTGTTGTTACGCAACAAGAAACCAAATAACTCCCGTGAGTGTAATTCACAGGAGTTATTATTATGCTCAATCAACTCTAATTTCATGAGTAAACGTGTAAATATACACTCTTAGGTAGAAAATACATGATATTAATATTTCAGAGTTGAGCTAGTTACAAGGGAAGCGTGCTTCATCCCATGGAATCACGTGTTGCTCGAGATAACAGGCATTGAAAAGATTAGATGCATCATAGAGCTGACACAGGAGACATCTCCCATCACGCAGGGTGCAGCTGCGCCTCCACAGATCTCCAGTGTCATCTATTGATACTGGTAATGGCTCAAAAGGGCCACCACTTACGGGGCTATTCGTGCCCGTGCCACCTTTTGGGTGGCTTAATCTTCATCAATCGTCAATGGACACATTGAACAGGAGACATCTCCCGTCATGCAGGGTGCAGCTGCACCTTCACAGATCTCCAGTATCATCTATTGATACTGGTAATGGCTCAAAAGGGCCACCACTTACGAGTTATTCGTGCCCGTGCCACCTTTTGGGTGGCTTAATCTTCATCAATCATAGAGCTGATGGATGTATTCTCCGTTCAACTTTGGCAGCTAAGCTTCCAAAAGTTTAAGTTTAGTAGTTGGCGTACTAATCCATGCATTAATTTTGTTCTGATTTATTTATGAGAATATTATCTCTATATTATACGTAGATTAACATTCTAGAATTTAACCCCCCAAAAGATGTGTAGGGGAATTACTCGACTTTAAGTATAAGTTTTTCAGTCCACTTCTCTAAGTTTATTTTGAATTAATTATAAAAACAAGTATTATATGATATTAAATGCTGGAGTAAAAATCCCCAACATGGACGTTGAAGTTCGAGGTTGAGGTGGACGTTGATTGGTACGTTGGAGCTGAGGTGCTTGGGCTGGTGCTGGCTCCTGCACAAGATGTTTTCTCCACGTGCTTGATGACTTCACCTCTTGTCTTCGAGGCCATCAATTGGAGATTGTAGGATGATCGCCATTGCAAAGCAAACAGCAAAGTGTTTCTGACGTGCAGATAGTATGCTGTATTAAGCATACTAAAAGCAAATAAACCAAATAATATGGCTGGTGAGTTTAATAACGACATGTGGCAATGATATCTCGTTTTCTATGGAAGGAAATTTCCACTGTGCCACGTCTTCTATAAGTGAATTTGTTTATTACAAAATAGCAGCAATATTATCTGTATATTGTATTAAATGTGGGTAAATGGTGTCGGTTTTTTCGACAGAACTCATCTACATCTTAAAGTGATGATATCAAGATCAACCTCTACTTCTATAGTCAGCTGTAATGTCCTTAGTATAATGCTTCTGGAGTTGTATAATCAGCTGACAAATTTAGATTTCTACTGGTATTATTTGTCAGCAAGCATAGGTCTCCTCAGGCTTAATACTGAACATGTGAGTAATATGAACATGGAGAATTTAACATATTTATTCCCTAATATTTAGTTGGACTAGTGATGAATTGGTGGTAATAGTCTGCACCTACAAGGATTTCAATGTCGGTGAGGTGATCAGAATTAATTTTATCTCCAAATTTTATTCTTCTATTTCTCGGGAATTTTGCAGAAGCTCCCAGACCTTTTACATTTAGATCGATTAGAATTGTGTCCTCCTCAATGGCTTGTACGTGACAGACGTAGCTGCCTAATCGTACTGATGTTTGTACCACCTGGCAGACCTAAGGTCCTGTATCAGCTAGGAATCCCGAAATATTTAAGGTCCTTTGGGTTAAAGGCTTTAATTGTAGATCATCTGCCACCTTTTTAGTGGCAAATATTCTTTGAGACCCTTGGTCAAACAACCCATGGGTATGGACCCTGGCTATCATATTTTTTATGGTTATCTTGAGATGATTTCGCGGCCCGGTCCTCGACCAGGCCTCCACCCCCAGGAAGCAGCCCGTGACAGCTGACTAACACTCGGGTACCTATTTTACTGCTAGGTAACAGGGGCATAGGGTGAAAGAAACTCTGCCCATTGTTTCTCGCCGGCGCCTGGGATCGAACCCAGGACCACAGGATCACAAATCCCGTGTGCTGTCCGCTCGGCCGACCGGCTCCCTTGGTAAGCTGGTACCAAGGTAAGTTGTAGCCAAGCCATAACTTAACCAAGGTTAAGTTATGGTAAGTTGAGCAGGCAAAATCACATTACTTTTGGACTTTGCTGATTGGACACTGATTTTCTGACGCACCTTGCAGGACTGTACTGTCGTGGGGATGTTATCTTCCATCTTGGGGTTTGGAGACTTTATTTTGGTGACTCCGCACAATGCTGAATGGTGCTGACCCTTGTTACACCTATTACAGGTGTGTAATTGAGTCTCACATTCAAGGAGAGTGTGTTTCCTGAGGCACTTCGTGCAATTTTGCAACTCTTTTAGTCGCTCTACATGGGCGTATAGATCAGGAAAATTGTTGCAGCGGTACATTGAATGTTACTCTTGGCAGAAGAAACATGTTTCATAGCTTACAGTACCCTGGTACTGTAATCTGGCGGGGGTCGACCAGGCGGAGGCCTGGTCGACGGAGCCGTGGGGCCGCTAAGCCTCGAAATCACCTCAAGGTAACCCTTTTGGAGTCACCGCCTTGGGTGACACAGCAACTATAGGCTTGGAGAGTCCCATTGCATATATGCCCACTCTGCCACTGTTCCACTTTGGTGTAGAAATAGATTGATGGCTCATGAGCAGATGAAGTGTTTGCAACACCAGTTTCTGACTGCCAATGTATATGTTTATATAGCACTATTTAATTTAATTTGATGAACCAAACAATGATCTAGAATTGTAAGATCATTAGGGATCCATCTAGGTTCAAAGGACCACTAATGTGGGAAAAATGACTCATTGGGTTTATATTAATTTAGTTTATATTAATATGTATAGTAATTTTATTTTACGTTAATTTATATCTTTCGATAGCAAACTATGATTTTTAAAGTGCACGGTATGATTTAAAATTTCCCACAAAGCGATTTTACACATTCTGGGAGGATTATGGTGTATATATATAGTAATCAATATCAGTTATTGATTAGTATACTTTCACTACAGCATTAGACTACATATAAGACTACTACATGTAGACTACTACATTTAAAGGGAGCTGGTCGGCCGAGCGGACAGCACACTGGACTTGTGATCCTGTGGTCCCGGGTTCGATCCCGGGCGCCAGCGAGAAACGATGGGCAGAGTTTCTTTCACCCTATGCCCCTGTTACCTAGCAGTAAATAGGTACCTGGGTGTTAGTCAGCTGTCACGGGCTGCTTCCTGGGGGTGGAGGCCTGGTCAAGGACCGGGCCGCGGGGACACTAAAAATAAAGCCTCGAAATCAACTCAAGATAACCTCAAGATATATTAGTAATTAAATGAGGAGGCCTTATCTGCAATGTAGTGGGCCTGGTCCACCAGTTACGTACACCTATGATCACACCAAATAATCCTCGTGGTGAGGCTGGTATAACCATATGTTATTGGGGTACCAGGTAGATGCAATTCTACTTCTTCCCCCTTCAATTACACCTGTCAAAGGGCACTCACTGTAATATTTGTAACCTAATATGACAGCTATATCAGGGGGAAATATATAATTATTTATTAGATGAGGTTCAAATAACAATTACCTCGTTTTGTGTCTCGACTCTAACCGGCTCACCCTAGCTACCTACATTTCTGGCCAGGAATGAAAGATAATAAATGGGTTTCGGTAGATGACTTCCCTTATTTGTAGACGAAGATCATGTTGACAATGGGAGCACTTTACTTCCAATACCACTGTTGTCTAAGGGAAAATTATTGGAGCTATATTTGCGCCAGCGAGACTGGTATGATTTTAATGGCGACTGCTCTGGCCTCCCTCCCACTGACGCCTCGGCTGTTCTGTCCAGATGTCGTCATGAAGTGAAAAAGGTCCTCCAATCACTCTATTTTAGTACTGATAATTAAGTTGATTCAAGGGAAATGTTTTCATGATGTTTACAGTCCAAAGACTGTGGCATTGAGAATAATTCCCAACAGAATTAGCTGGTGAATTTAATTGCGACGTGGCAACGATATCTCCGTTTTCTTCCAGGGAAATTCCACTGGACTCCCATTTTCTATGAGCTAATTTGTTAATAGTTCATTAGCAGCAATATTATCTGCATATTGTAATGAATATTGATAAATGGTGTTTTTTTCGACAACCAGCAGTGCTTCACAGACAAGGAGGGGTGCCTCACAGACTAAGAAGGGTGCCTCAAAGACTAAGATGGATGCCTCACAGATTAGGAGAGGTGCCTCACAGAGTAAGAGGGGTGTCTCACAGACTACGAGAGTGGCAACACAGACATGAAAGGGTATCCCACAGACTAGTTGGAGTGCCTCACAGACTAAGAGGGGTGCCTCACAGATTAGGAGAGGTTCTTCACAGAACAGGAGGGGTGCCTCACAGACTAGGAGAGGTTCTTCACAGAACAGGAGGGGGTGCCTCACAGACTAGGAGAGGTTCTTTACAGAACAGGAGGGGTGCCTTACAGACTAGGAGAGGTTCTTCACAGAACAGGAGGGGTGCCTCACAGACTAGGAGAGGTTCTTCACAGAGTAGGAGGGGTGCCTCACAGACTAGGAGAGGTTCTTCACAGAACAGGAGGGGTGCCTCACAGACTAGGAGAGGTTCTTCACAGAGTAGGAGGGGTGCCTCACAGACTAGGAATATCAAATCACACTATATGATAAAGTGTGAATATCAGATCACACACTCTAGGAGGGGTGCTCCACAGGCAAAGAATGCCCAATAGACTAGAAGGAGTGCATCACAGGCTAGGAGGGGTGCCTCACAGATTACAAGCGGTGTTTTACAGACTAAGAGGTGTGCCACACAGACTAGGAAAGGTGCTTCACAAAGAGGGGGTGCTCACAGACTACATGGGGCTGGGGGAACACAAACTAGAAGGGGTGCCCCACAGAGTAGGAGGAGGAGTGCCTCACAGACTTGAAGGAGTGCCTCGCTGACAACGAGGGGTGCCTCACAGACAAGGAGAGGTGTGTCAAATAATAGGAGGGTTGCCTCACAAACTAAGAGGGCTGGCCTTCAGACCACGGGGGGTTCCCCACAGACTGGAATGGGTGTCTCGAAGACTAAGAGGAGTGCCCCACAGAATAAGTGTGCCCAACAGACTACGAGGGTTGCCCATTTATTAGGAGGGGGTCCCCCACGGACTAGAAGGGCTCCTCACTGACTAGTAAGGGTGCTTAACAGAAAATGAGAGGTGCCTCACAGAGTAGAAAGGGTGTCCCACAGACTACGAAGGATGCCCCACTGACTAGGGGGTGGTGCTTCACAGATAAGGAAGGATGCCTCACAGAATGGGATAGGTGCCTATTCTGTTACCTTAAGCACATTACCAGTTACTTCAACCTATTTCTCGAAATTACGTATCAGTCTCTTATGGGGAACTTTGTCAAAAGCTTTCTCATAGGTCAAGAATATGCAGGCTGCCAAGTTTTCTTTTCTTTCCTTAATGCTTTTTGCTTGGTCATATTAATCCTGTAAGACAAGATTTGCCATCTCTGAGCCCATGCTGGTAGTGTGTTAAGTCCCTTCTTTCCAGATGTGGTACCGCACTTTGTTCACAATTTTCTCTATCACCATGCATTGTATTCACGTTAAAGTCACTGGACTATAGTTTAAGGCCTCCTGCATATCACCTTTTGGGATTTCGTTAGCTGTCCTCCAACTTTCTGGTATGTCTTGTGATTCCAGTGACTTGTTATACACATTTGAGAGTGGCATGCAAAGTGCTTCTGTCCCCTCTTTTAGCATCCATGGTGAGATTCCAGCTGGTCCAATAGCCTTAGTCCTGTCACGAGATACCTCATCTCTGATAATCTTATTATCTTCAAAGACTGCTTGGTTTGTCTCCACCCCTCATATTTTAGGGACTTTTCCTTGCTCTATTGTGAAGACGTAAAATATCCTGTTGCGTTCTTCACACACCTCTTTGACATTACAAAGATGGGAAGATGTACCTATCCTCTCCTTTTCACAGTTTCATCACTTGTTGTTTCACTTTTGCTTTCCTCCTGATGTGGCAGTGTAACAGTTATTAAACTGCTTCTCAGTTTCTCTTCTCACTGAAGAACCTACCCAATTCTGGCCCTCTTTATCTCTCTGCTCTCTGGTGTCCGTTTATTTCTGTAGTACCATGGTGCTTAGCTACCCTGCTTCCTTACATGCCTGATTGAACCACAGATTCTCGTTTTGCTTTGTTGTTTTATTCCCTTATTTATTTTTGGCCCTTGATAAATCTGTTTTCTGCCTCCTGACTTTTATGAGTGATGTAGTCTATCATGCCTGATACCGACTCTGAGCTTTATTTTCAATTGTATTCCTTTAAGGAATGTTAGTATCTCATCATAGGAGGAGGCCTAGTCGAGGACCGGGCCGCGGGGACGTTGAGCCCTGAAATCATGGCAAGGTAAGGTAATCATAGTCCCCCCCCCCCTCGGAATGCCAGCCTTTTGTTTTTTAGTCCGTTTCTTGGATAAGTTTTCCTACTTCCACCAGACACTCAAATTTTAGTACAGTGGTCACTCATTTCTATGGGCGATTCTGATTTATCTTCCATTATGCCTGACTCATTCAGGGTGAATATCAGCTCAAGTCCAGCGGAAGTAGTGTTGGTCGAATCACGGCCTTGAAACAAGAGCGGCATAGGAATTTGTTGATATCTGCTCAGTATAGACCGTTTCCCTCCCGCAGGAATGTGTGTGTGTGTGATGGTTAGTTATTTTTTAGGTTAACTTTTGAACAAGCATGCCTATCTAATTCGGCTAACATTCAATACTCCAAAGAGTAAAATTTACTGTAAGTGTCGACGTTGCATGACGTCGTGAGGTTGTTATAGAGAATACATGACGCATAAGCCTTAAATCATATCTATATAAATAAAAGTGTAAATGTTCCTTTGTTCAAAATCACTAATCTCTGAAAGTTCTTCACCGATTGTTTCACGATTTCACCACTTTCACGGATTGATTGATTTCACTGTGAAATCGCTTTCACCGATTGTTCACGAGAGATTTCACCACTGAAATTTTCACACAACGTTCCATTCGCATCCGAGCGGGTTTTTATATACATTCTTTATAGATGTCACGTCTGTGAAGCGAAAAAATTTTTTTTTTTTTTTTTAACTGTGTTTTTCGTCTGTTTTTCATGCGAGGGAAATCTTCGAAACGTCTTTACCGATTGCTTTGAAATTTTGACACAACGTTCAGTTCAAATACGTGCATGTTTTTGTATACATACTATTTAGATGGCACACCTTTGACAGGTGTAAACATGCGTTTTTTTTAAACAGCGCCATCTGTGGCACGTAAGAGCAACACACGATACACAAAATATCTTACGATTCCATTTCAATGTTCCCGATTGCATTGATAAATTGAATTTCCACAGATTTTGATTTATTTTCATTTTGATTTAATTAATTTGTGTGACGTTGCGTTGGGGTTGAGCTGTGTTGTTTACCATTCTGTTCATTTCGTTGGTATAACTTATTTGTTTCTTTTTCATGGTTTTCATTTCGTTTTTTTTTTAACTGTTCTTCTAATTTTTCAATGCAATTGGTGGTGAATTTGAGCTGAGTCGTTTGATCTGCGTTTGAATTGAAACATTTCGTTAGTAATTTTTGTTTTTGTTTTGGAAACAAGAAAATGGATTCACGTTTATTTCACAGCTGCAAATGTGCAACAAACAGCCATGAATCCACCGGCTACAACGTTAACTGTTTTCTTCACGTTATGTCAAAAGGACGCGTTTGCTAAAACACTGTTGTGTTCGGAAGTGCCTACATATTACACATAGAATGCGAGTAGAAAATCATTTGAACGACGCAAACGAGGAGAGCGAGTCGACGGACAACCTGGCATATTCAAATAAACTACGATAGGCAGATTGCACACGGTGCATCCCAATCAAGATGAATGCTTCCTTCTTCTCATGCTGTTGGTAAACGTGCCCGGTCCAACGTCTTTACAGTCACTGAGATTTGTCAACGGCATAATTTATGCCACTTTCCGTAGTGCATGTCAGGCTCTTAATTTATTTGAGAACGACCGACACTGGGATGTATGAATTAATGAAGCGTCCAACACGTCACATCCAAATCAAATTCGAGCATTGTTTACAATCATATTGACCACCTTCGTCTCCATCAGAGTAATGAGAAATATAAATCTCACATGGCTGAAGATATTATCCGTCGAATACGCAAGGAAAATTCAAATAAGAACATGAATTTCACATCAGAAATCTACAACGAAGCGATGATAATGACTGAAGATTTGTGCTTAGAAATCGCGAATAAAGTTCTAAAAATATTGGAAATGCCATCACCAAATCGATCTGCTTTTTTTTTTTTTTTTTTTTTGAGATATATACAAGAGTTGTTACATTCTTGTACAGCCACTAGTACGCGTAGCGTTTCTGCTTCGTTCGATGAAGAATTGCGTCGGGAACAAAATTACAACACGGGTGATCTGTTGTCGTATGTGCAGTCAAACATTTCTCAGCTAACGCTTGAGCGAAAAGGCATTTACAATCAAATAATTCAAAAGGTCAAAAACGGGTTTGGAGAAATATTTTTAGATGCACCAAGAGGAACTGTAAAACCTTCCTAATTAGAATTATTCTGGCAGCATTTCAATCCCAAAATGGCATAACCTTAGCTCATGCATCGTCCGGAATAGCTGCGACATTGCTACCAGGTGGAAGAACTGCTACTTCGGCTATGAAATTGCCATTGATCATGCAATTCATTTAAACTCCCACGTGCGACATTTCCAAAGCATTGCACAGATGTAAACTTATTGTTTGGGATGAATGCATAATGGCCCAAAAAAATCGCTCGAAGCTCTTGATTGATCATTGCAAGATTTTTTTTTTTTTTTTTTTGGAGATATATACAAGAGTTGTTACATTCTTGTACAGCCACTAGTACGCGTAGCGTTTCGGGCAGGTCCCTGGAATACGATCCCCGCCGCGAAGAATCGTTTTTTCATCCAAGTACACATTTTACTGTTGCGTTAAACAGAGGCTACAGTTAAGGAATTGCGCCCAGTAAATCCTCCCCGGCCAGGATACGAACCCATGACATAGCGCTCGCGGAACGCCAGGCGAGTGTCTTACCACTACACCACGGAGACTAAATTTGTGTGGAAACATCAGACCATTTGGGAACGCATGAATGTTGCCAGCAGGAGATTTCAGGCAAACATTACCTGTAATTCCTTGATCGACATCAACGGACAAAATAAATTCTCGCCTGAAATACTGTACTTTGTGGCGCCACGTAAAGACGTTAAAATTAACTACAAATATGCGTGTCTAGCAGCAAAACGATCCATCAGCTGGGATATTCTCATATTAATTTCTGGAAATTGGGAACGGAAACGTGCTTGTTGATCTGACATAAGAACATAAGAACAAAGAACAAAGGTAACTGCAGAAGGCATATTGGCCCATACGAGGCAGCTCCTATCTATAACCACCCAATCCCACTCATATACTTGTCCAAGCCGCGCTTGAAACAATCGAGGGACACCACCTCCACCACGTTACGCGGAAATTGGTTCCACAAATCAACAACCCTGTTACCGGACCAGTATTTGCAAGTTTTTCCTAAATCTAAACTTATCCAATTTATACTTACTGTTTTGTGTTCTGTCTTGTGTTGATACTTTTAATACCCTATTAATATCTCCTTTGTTATGTCCATTCATCCACTTGTAAACCTCTATCATGTCACCCCTAACTCTTCGCCTTTCCAGTGAATGCAATTTAAGCTTTGTTAATCTTTCTTCATATGAAAGGTTTCTAGTTTGGGGAATTAACTTAGTCATCCTACGCTGGACACGTTCAAGTGAATTTATATCCATTCTATAGTAAGGCGACTAAAACTGAACTGCATAATCTAAATGGGGCCTAACCAGAGCAAGATATAGCTGAAAAACCACACCAGGTGTCTTGTTACTAACGCTTCGATAAATAAATCCTAGTGTCCTATTTGCCTTATTACGAACATTCACGCATTGATCCTTTTGTTTTAAATTCTTACTTATCATAACTCCCAGATCCCTTTCGCAAACCGACTTCGCAATCTCAACACCATCAAGCTCGTATCTTGTAACTCTATCATCATTACCTTGCCTCAGAACTTTACATTTATCAGCATTAAACTGCATCTGCCAATCTTTTGACCATTTCAAAACCCTATTTAGATCAACTTGAAGTGATAGTGAGTCTTCTTCCGTGTTAATTTCCCTACCGATTTTTGTATCATCTGCAAATTTGCAGATGTTGCTACTCAAACCTGAATCTAAATCATTTATATATATTATAAACAACAAAGGCCCAGGACAAAGCCCTGAGGTACTCCACTAACAACATTATCCCACTCTGACTTAACCCCATTTATACTTTGTTACTTTATATATTTATATAGAGTATATTTATACTCTGTTTCCTTTGGAATAGCCATGCCCTAATCCAACTTAATATAGCACCCCAATACCTTGGGCCTCTATTTTTTTAATCAGTCTTTCATGTGGCACTGTTTTAAATGCTTTGCTAAAGTCAAGGTACACAACATCACAATCCTTACCACTATCAACTGCCTCTACTATGCTGGAATAAAAAGATAGCAAATTTGTTAAATATGAGCGGCCATTTGTAAAACCTTGTTGCGACTCATATTAATTTATGTTTTTCAAGATGAAGACGAATTGTATTTGCAATTATCGATTCAAGTAACTTTCCCACAATAGACGTTAGGCTAATTGGCCGATAGTTTGACGCAAGTGATCTATCTCCTTTCTTAAAAATTGGTACCACATTAGCTACCTTCCATGCCTCTGGCACTCTGCCTGACTCTATTGATTTATTAAATATGGTTGACAGTGGGTCACAAAGCTCCTCTTTGCATTCTTTAAGCACCCTGGCAAACACTTCATCCGGCCCTGGGGATTTGTTTGGTTTGAGTTTTACTATTTGTTTAATTACGTCCTCCCTGGTAACTGCTAAACTATTCAACCTGTCCTCGTCCCCACCCACATATACTTGTTCGGCTGAAGGCATATTGTTAAGTTCCTCTTTAGTAAATACAGATATAAAATATTAATTAAAAATATTACTCATCTCCTCGTCATTATCCGTTATTTGACCTGTCTCAGGTTTTAATGGACCTATCCTTTCCCTAGTCTTAGTTCGATATAGCTGAAAAAAACTTTAGGATATTGTCTTGTCTTGCCCTGCTATGCGAACTTCGTAGTTTCTTTTTGCTTTCCTTATCTCTTTTTAAACATTTCTAACCAGTTGTACGAATTCCTGTTCTAAACTAACTTTCCCATTCCTTTTGTACCACGCTCTCTTTTTACCTATAAGGTTCTTAAGATCATTTGTTATCCTCTTTGGATCATTAGTATTCGATCTGTTCAATTTATATGGTATACTACGTTCCTGGGCTTTGCTTAGAATATTTTTAAATAGTTATATTTTAAATCCACATCGAAATCCCCTTTTACGTCACCTGTCGCTGGGTTCACGTCTAGCCCACACCCCATCCCCAAGGCATTCCTATCTATTTGACCCAAAAAATTTCTCAGGCTATTGAAATCAGCTTTTCGAAAATCAGGCACTTTAACAGAATTTTCTCCTACAGATCTATTCCATTCTATGCTAAATTTGATTTCTTTATGATCACTGTTCCCTAGCTCACTCCCTATTTCCATGTCGTTCATTTGTGTTTCCCTGTTAGTTAACACAAAATCTATAATATTATTTCCCTGCGTTGGTTCCTTAATATGTTGCGTAAGAAAGCAATCGTCAATTAATTCTAGAAAGTCTTCTGCTTCATTATTCCCTGTTTTGTTCAACCAGTTTATTCCACTAAAATTAAAGTCACCCATAACAAATACTGTTAGATCTAGATGCTCTAGATATTTCATCCCATAGATGCTTTGCTTACATTCTGTCTAAATTTGGTGGCCTATATATAACTCCTATTATAATAATATTTGCTTTTTCGTTTAATTCTATCCAAATAGTTTCTCTGTGTGGCTCAGTTTTGATTCCCTCTTTGAGACTACATTTCAAATTGTCCCTAACATATATGGCTACTCCCCCTCCTCGTCGACACTGGAGACATCTCCCGTCACGCAGGGTGCAGTTGCACCTCCACAGATATCCAGTATCAGCTCTTGATACTGGTAATGGCTCAAAAGGGCCACCATTTACGGGCTATTCATGCTCATGCCACCTTTTGGGTGGCTTAATCTTCATCAATCAATCATCTCCTCGTCGAACAAGCTCCTCTTGCTGCCAAGAACAAAGACGTCCACTAACTTAATATTGTTCAGTCTAACATTCAAAGCAAGGCAGTCACATATAAGTCCGTCGACACTGTTGAGGAAGCAGATGAGGCGGTTAATTATCCAACAGAATTTTTGAATTCACTCGATCTGCCAGGAATACCATCACACGTACGGCAATTGAAAATCGTCGTGCCAATTATCATGTTGCGAAATACAAACCAACAAAAACTTTGCAACGCCACGCGCCTTGCAGTAAAAAAAATAATCAGCAACGTCGTAAAAGCCACAATCTTGACAGGACCTTTCAAAGGTGAAGTTGTTCTCTTTCCTCACATTCCTATGATTCCAATAGATATGCCATTTCAATATAAGAGACTAATTTCCAATTCGATTGGCGTTTGGAATTACCATCAACAAAGCTAAGGCCAATCTTTAGAATTGTGCCGTTTATATCTAGACACGGATTGGTTCTCACATGGACAATTATATGTTGCGTGTTCTAGAGTCGGCAAACTAGACAAACTCTATATTTCCACAGACAGTGGATCAACAAAAAATATTGTATACCACAAGCATTGTGAAATTAAACATATTAGAAACGTGCACTTTCTCTTTTTTTCCATTTAACCAGACTGAGCCACAGCAACGCGTGGCGGGTACTGCTTTTACATTAATATAATACAGAAATAAAACTACATCTCACACGACATACACAAATATATAAAGAAACATTTTTAATGGTTATTATTTATTTTCATAGCTGTTGAGCTGCACAGAATAATGTACAATATATAAACTTTCAAATCTCCTTCCTTCGTTGCACTTAATATGAATTTACTGCTTTTATCCGGACTTAACTACAAGTTTACAAGTGGTGTGATTATAAGTAGCTCCCGATATATGAGTCTGAAGTAAATTTTCTCATCCCCACTCGTCATACTGTCGGTCGTTATATTTATCCCCACTCGTCATACTGTCGGTCGGTATATTTATCCCCACTCGTCATACTGTCGGTCGGTATATTTATCCCCACTCGTCATACTGTCGGTCGGTATATTTATCGTCACACTGTCGGTCATGTCAGCATCCTCACTCTGTCGGTCGTTGACGTTATCCTCACTCTGTCGGTCGTTGACGTTATCCTCACTCGCACATTTCTACGTCGCTGCCTACTTCATTATCTGTAAAATAGGTTCTCGTTAGTTTCATAAGTACAGACTAATTTTTTTTAAAACATCCAATAACAGTAAATTAGATTGTAAAACTGACGAATTTAAACGGGGAACTTGTTTGTGATTTCTGAATCACATGTTATTAAACCAAAATAATAAAATTTTAGATTAATTCATAATATCATGCAGTTACAAAGTTTCGGTAACTTGCCAATTATTCGGCTGCAATGGTGATGACTCCAGATCCGCGGAAACCTGTGAACAAACGAGATATCGTCAGTAAAAAAAAATTTATGGTCCAAAATATAAAAAAAATATATATGAACCAATTTAACAAGCTATATTTATCAAGAATACTTATGGGCTCACCATAGCCCGTGCTACATGGACACTTGGTCTTGAGTAGCTAATCTGAAACAACAACAACATCAATAATACGATCTACCTCTCTGTTTCTTGAGCGACAGTCTGCGAATACTTGGCAAGCAAAGTACCAAATGTTGCAGAGAATGACCAACAATGTCAAAATTATGCCATACACCAGCAACGGCCCAGAAGAACTGATGTTGAGCGGCATTGTACACGAAATTGGACAAAATAAATTAATGTCAAGAACAAAGAGAAAAAGATAGTACAAAACTGACGCCGTAATGTCACTCAGCCACTTGTGCTGACTTCCAGAGGAGGACTCAGAGACCCACTAGGCATCTTCTCTTATATACCTTTTCTCCTTTCTGCGGTCAGGTTCAATATGCCTTCAGCCTAACAAGTCTATGTGGGAGGGGATGAGGACAGGTTGACTAGTTTAGCAGTTACCAGGGAGGATGTAATTAAACAATTAGAAAAACTAAAACCAAACAAATCCCCAGGGCCGGATGAAGTGTTTGCCAGGGTGCTTAAAGAATGCAAAGAGGAGCTTTCCGAGCC
Organism: Procambarus clarkii; assembly: GCF_040958095.1. Taxonomy (NCBI): domain Eukaryota; kingdom Metazoa; phylum Arthropoda; class Malacostraca; order Decapoda; family Cambaridae; genus Procambarus; species Procambarus clarkii. The sequence continues at coordinate 24,369,845 of NC_091210.1, read as the reverse complement.
ACTGTCTACCATATTTAATAAATCAATAGAGTCAGGCAGAGTGCCATGGAAGGTAGCTAATGTGGTACCAATTTTTAAGAAAGGAGATAGATCACTTGCATCAAACTATCGGCCAATTAGCCTAACGTCTATTGTGGGAAAGTTTCTTGAATCAATAATTGCAAATACAATTCGTCTCCATCTTGAAAAACATAAATTAATAAAGGAGTCGCAACATGGTTTTACAAATGGCCGTTCATGTTTAACAAATTTGCTAACTTTTTATTCCAGCATAGTTGAGGCAGTTGATAGTGGTAAGGATTGTGATGTTGTGTACCTTGACTTTAGCAAAGCTTTTGATACAGTGCCACATGAAAGACTAATTAAAAAAAATAGAAGCTCATGGTATTGGGGGTGCTATATTAACTTGGATTAGGGCATGGCCATTCCAAAGGAAACAGAGAGTTAGTATAAATGGGGTTAAGTCAGAGTGGGATAATGTTGTTAGTGGAGTACCTCAGGGCTCTGTCCTGGGACCTCTGTTGTTTATAATATATATAAATGATTTAGATTCAGGTTTGAGTAGCAACATTTGCAAATTTGCCGATGATACGAAAATCGGTAGGGAAATTAATTCGGAGAAGGACTCACTATCACTTCAAGTTGATCTAGATAAGGTTCTGAAATGGTCAAATGATTGGCAAATGCAGTTTAATGCTGATAAATGTAAAGTTCTGAGGCTAGGAAATGATGATAGAGTTACAAGATACGAGCTAGATGGTGTTGAGATTGCGAAGTCGGTTTGCGAAAGAGATCTGGGAGTTATGATTAGTAAGAATTTAAAACAAAAGGATCAATGCATGAATGTTCGTAATAAGGCGAATAGGATACTGGGATTTATTAATCGAAGAGTTAGTAACAAGATACCTGGTGTGGTTCTTAAGCTATATCTTGCTCTGGTTAGGCCCCATTTAGATTATGCAGTTCAGTTTTGGTCGCCGTATTATAGAATGGATATAAATTCAGTTGAACGTGTCCAACGTTGGATGACTAAGTTAATTCCCCAAATTAGAAATCTTTCATATGAAGAAAGATTAACAAAGCTTAAGTTACATTCACTGGAAAGGCGAAGAGTTAGGGGTGACATGATAGAGGTTTATAAGTGGATGAATGGACATAACAGGGGGGATATTAATAGGGTATTAAAAATATCAACACAAGACAGAACACGAAACAATGGGTATAAATTGGATAAGTTTAGATTTAGGAAAAACTTGGGTAAATACTGGTTCAGTAACAGGGTTGTTGATTTGTGGAACCAATTGCCGCGTAACGTGGTGGAGGTGGTGTCCCTCGATTGTTTCAAGCGCGGCTTGGACAAGTATATGAGTGGGATTGGGTGGTTATAGAATAGGAGCTGCCTCGTATGGGCCAATAGGCCTTCTGCAGTTACCTTTGTTCTTATGTTCTTATGTTCACTGCCCAAGTTCAAGTACGTTTAAAATATAAGAACATACGAATATAGGTAACTGCAGAAGGTCTATTGGCCCATACGAGGCAGCTCATATTTATATCTCACCCAATCTCTTTCATATGTAACTAACCAACGCTTGAAACAATCAAGTGATCCTTCTTCTATTATGTTATATGGTAATTAGTTCCACATATCAACAACCTTGTAAGCAAATCAGTATTTATTCAAATCTTTCCTAAATCTAAACTTATCCAATTTATACTCATTGTTTCGTGTTTTGTCTTGTGTTGAAACTTTTAATACCCTATTAATATCCCCTCTTTTGTGTCCATTCATCCGCTTGGTAACCTCTATAATGTTATTACTAACTCTTCGCCTTTCCAGTGCATGCAGTTTAAGCTTTGTTAATCTTTCTTCATATGACAGGTTTCTAATTTGGGGGATTAATTTTGTCATCCTACGCTGGACACGTTCAAGTGAATTTACAGCCATTTTATAGTATGGCGACCAAAACTGAACTGTATAATTTAAATTGGGCCTAACCAGAGCAAGACATAGCTGAAGAACAACACCAGGTGTCTTGTTACTAACTCTTCGATTAATAAATCCCAGTGTTCTATTTGCCATTTCTTCAAACATGCCATTTCTTCAAATGAAGTATTCCCAGATACCTATGAATGATATTGTATTTGATTTGCAATATTTGTCCATACGGCAATTGACACCAAGTGTCCTCGACAATCATTCATTTCCAACTCCCTTGCTTGGAAGAATGGCACATATGATCGGGATTCCCCCCTTCGCATCTAACTAATTATATGGCTGTCTTAAACCTCTGTATCAGTTCCTGACTCCTAACTCGTCCAACATCATATAAACTTGCACTGATACAAATAATGGGTTTGTTCCCAATTTCAGCCATAATATGTTGTAAACAATAACCAATTCCTGCTCTCGCATAGCAAACCCTTAACCTGTTCACCCTTATCTCTGGCACTAACATGTGAGGGGATCCACATGAATGTTTCTTTATACCCATTTTTTCAAAGGTTTTAACATTCTCTCTAATACTCGATCACAATATTCTGGCTTACTGGTTGTCTGCTGTTTAAAGACTCCAACGCATCTCTACTGTCTATACAGAAATAGCCATTTTTACCACATTGGACAACTTCCTGTAATCCTGCTAATACTACTAGGAATTCAGCCTGCATTGAGGAGACATTGTCAGTTAAGCAGCGTCCAATAACATTATATATATACAGTGCCAATGTCAGTGTACTCCCTAATGAAGACTCCACATCCTGCCTTTCCATCCCCAGCTACTGACCCATCACAATATATATGTAGTGTTTTATGAAGATAGTTTTGTAATTATTCAATCATATGCTGCCCTCAGCTCACTTTTCTCATACTTATTTTTCTGTTTTGCAGGGGAATAATTCTGTTTTGCAGGGGAATAATTACAACATCTATGTAATAATTCTTCCATGGTTGTGTGAATTGTCTCTTCGGCAAAGCAACACATTCAGGAATATCATTATACTTCATAAGATTAGAACATAAGATATTCATATATGCTCTCTTATTACAGTTACAGCTCCGCTCCTGTGCCAGGTAAGTCTTTAAGGGCTCACCATAGCTCGTTCTACTTGGAAATTTTTGTCCCGAGTAGCTGAATCTAAAACAACAACTATCTTCTTATACTTTAACATACATTGTTGTTTACTTGCCACCCTTTGAACTGAGAGAATTGATTCATTAGATCCTCTGCCTCTCAATAATCTAATTGCAGGGGCTACATTTATCTCCGAAATTCTATCCCACAATACTCTGTAGGTTCAATTCCATCCTCATTATCTAAATTATACATTTCTTTAAGGAGGATCCTAGGATTATTCTCATGGCTTCATCTTGTACCTTCTCCAACTTGTATAGGCTACCTTTACCAAAAAAAAAAAAAAGACCGGTGCAGCATTGTCAAAAATGTTCTTTGATAGGCTAAAACAACAACAACATGCGTAGCACATGGACTCCCACTCACAGTTACAGCTCCACTCCTGCGCCAGGTAAGTCCACTACGGGCTCACCATAGTCCGTGCTACTTGAAACTTTTTGTTCCGAGTACCTGAATCTAAAAAACAACAACAGGACTCCCACTCCATTTCCACAGCATGTCATGGCCTTCAGAGGTTGTAGTCTCTACCGACATTGACCCAACAGTCAGTTCATCTCAGCTTCCAAACACTCATGGGTATATCCAATATAGCTACCAATATATTGACGTATGTTAACTCTATATTGTTACCATTTTCAACATCATAGGCCTCCGACTTCTACATTCAAGCATAGTTTTATCTTCCTTAACCACCAGTGCCATATGGTAACAAAGGTTTCCTAAATTATCCAACACCGATTTGAACATTTGAATTATCTTTGCCCTGAAACAGATAAATTGATGAAGATTATGCCACCCAAGAGGTGCCATGGGCATGAATAGATTTTTATCAAGCGGTAGACTTTTTTGGAGTAAATGTGATCTTTGGTCGTGAAAGGATATACAGCGTGCTGTGCTCTTATTTAAACCACGGGAGACATCTCCCGTCACCATCATCTATTGATACTGGTGATGGCTCAAAAGGGCCACCACTTACCAATTCATGCCCGTGCCACCTATTGGGTGGCTTCATCTTCATCTTAACACATTCACAAGGGAGACATCTCCCATCATGCAGGGTGCATTCGCACCTCCACAGATCTCCAGTATCAGCTCTTGATACTGGTAATGGCTTAAAATGGCCACCACTTACGGGCTATTCATGCCCGTGCCACCTTTTGGGTGGCTTAATCTTCATCATCATCATCATCCCTTCTCCTATTACACACCACACACTTGGTCCGGGAGACATCTCCCGTCACGCAGAGTGCACTTGCACCTCCACAGATCTCCAGTATCAGCTCTTGACACTGGTGATGGCTCGAAAGGGCCACCACTTACGAGCTATTCATGCCCGTGCCACCTTTTGGGTGGCTTCATCTTCATCTTCTTCATCTGTTTAAAACACGGGAGACATCTCCCGTCACGCTGGGTGCAGTCGCACCTCCACAGATCTCCAGTATCATCTATTGATACTGGTGATGGCTCAAAAGGGCCACCACTTACCAATTCATGCCCGTGCCACCTATTGGGTGGCTTCATCTTCATCTTAACACATTCACAAGGGAGACATCTCCCATCATGCAGGGTGCATTCGCACCTCCACAGATCTCCAGTATCAGCTCTTGATACTGGTAATGGCTTAAAAATGCCACCACTTACGGGCTATTCATGCCCGTGCACCTTTTGGGTGGCTTAATCTTCATCATCATCATCTCCCGTCACGCAGGGTGCAGTTGCACCTCCACAGATCTCCAGTATCAGCTCTTGAAACTGGTAATGGCTCCAAAGGGCCATCACTTACGGGCTATTCATGCCCGTGCCACCTTTTGGGGGGCTTAATCTTCATCAATCAATCAATATTTAAATCGTCAGTCCTTACCAAGGACTCGGGAGACATCTCCCGTCACGCAGGGTGCAGTCGCACCTCCACAGATCTACAGTATCATCTACTGATACTGGTTATGGCTCAAAAGAGCCACTACTTACGGGCTATTCATGCCCGTGCCACCTTTTGGATGGCTTAATCTTCATCAATTGTGTGGGAGACATCTATCGTCACGCAGGGTGCAGTTGCACCTCCACAGATCTCCAGAATCATCTTTTGATACTGGTAATGGCTCATAAGGGCCACCACTTACGGGCTATTCATGCCCGTGCCACCTCTTGGGTGGCTTAATCTTTATCAATCAATCATCACCAAGGAGACCAGGTGGACAACTTCAACACCGACTCCAGAACCGCCCATGACCCGGGCGACACAAACAGAGGTAATTCCTTCTCCAGCTCCCAACACTCCTACCATCACTATCTCAGCAGCCGCGCTAGCAGACATGCTTTCTACAAACGATAACAGCACCACCAGCGCTCCTGAAATAGCTACAACCACCAATCAACGACATGTAAGCCTACCTAAGGCTGCTAGGCGAAAGACGAAAACGCCCACTACGGAGGTTACGGACTCCTCAGACGAGGAAATCATAGTAGGAGCTCCACCGCTGCATCTCCACAAATATGACACCTACACGGTTCAAGACTTCCTCATGGAGGCCACGTCACCAAACTCTAACGACAGCACTGCTCAGCCAAAGTCGGAGGCAAAGAAAAACGGAAAACCTAGAGGTCTACACTAACCCCACCAGCTCCATAACTGGTATAGCCAGCCCTCCAGGCTGAAAACCATCATGAAGACCCTGATCCGATCCATCGCCACATCTCTAGTATCAGCCACTGATACAGATAATGGCTCCAAAGAGCCTCCACTTACGGGCTCACCATAGCCCGTGCTACTAGAACTTATCGTTCTGAGTAGCGAATCTTAACAACAACACCAATGACTGATAGTCACAGGTAGTCACAGTGAGAGGGGTATGTAGCTGGAGCTCCAATTGTCCTGATACTGAAAATGGAAGTTGTAGTGAGTGAATTAGTGCTAGTGAGGGAGCTATGTGGAGCACTGAGGGCAGAGGTGGATTCCCTGCATGAGGAACTACGACAGATAAAGGAGCTCAGAAAGACGAAAGTTCGTCAACAAGAAGCGCATGAAGAACACAGCAGCAGAAAGTCGTCGACATGGAATGTCGTAAAAGACAGGGTTCTTAAGAAAACTCTGACAAGGCCACCTACAAATATCATAAGGACTTCAAACCCATTCGCCGTGCAGGAGGACGAGTTCTGTGGAGAGACGGTAGTTCCCTTGAAAGTCAGGACAACGAAAGGAGCGCTGGTCCCTCAAGGTGCTCACAAAGTAAAGGAAGTACCTAAGCAAATGTTGGTTGTTGGAGATTCTCAGATAAGTTATCTGGATAGAATTTTTTGTGCCAGAGATAGGGGGAACAGGTTAAGGGTTGGCTATCAGGGAACTGTAACGGGTGATATTGTTGGCAACATGAAGGATATTATTGTTGGAAATGGGAACAAACCCATAATTTGTATTAGTGCAGGTGGAAATAATGTTGGACGAGTTAGAAGTGAGGAACTGATACAGAGGTTTAAGACAGCTATAAAATTAGTTAGGAGCAATGAAGGATTCATAAGTGACATTCTTCCAAGAAAGGCAGTTGGAAATAAATGGTTGTCGAAGGCACTTGGTGTCAATTGCCGACTGGACACATATCGCAAATCAAATGAAATATCATTCATAGATAACTGACAAAACTTCGATGGAAGATATGACATGTATGCTCGGGATGGGGTGCATCTCTTCAGGGCTGGGATTGATGCTGTTGCAAACTCGTTGGAACCTGTGAGGGGTTTGTTTGGGTTTAAACTGTTAGTAGATAGTGGTATCGGAATTAATTTTTATGGAGGAAAGAGGTAATAAAAGTATGTGTTTGCAGGAGAAACAACTTTGAAAAATTATCAGGGAAGGAGTGGAGCCTCAAAATAACATTACACTTAGGGTATATTTCACGAACAGTAAGAGTCTAAGAAACAAAATAGACGATTTACATGCTCTTGTATGCACAGAAAAAAATATTGCTCCTACAGTAACGTGGATGAATGTGTAAATTAGAGAACTATTAGATGAATATCAAACAAATATATTTAAACGATCTATCCCAGGCACTGGCGAAGTTGGAATCAAATTAAATGTTTAACCCTATATCTACCACACAGGTTGAAAGCACTCCAGCAAATTCTTCTGATTCTCCTGACTCCACTCGTAAACAGAAGCATTGGGCTACAGTGACAGGGATGACTGAGTCAGAGGAGGAACCTCGCGTGCAAGCACCCACAGATACCCCAGAGTCTGGAGAGACGGCCGACAACCAGTACTTGCGGTATGGCAAGGTACGGAGTTTATGGAACCGGACCAGGACTCCCCAGATGGTATGTGTAGATGTAGGTGAGGTATGTGCACAGGTTCTCGTGCCCTTCAAGTTCCAAACCAGGTTAATGGAAACAGCCAGTTAAGGACATTGTAGGTTCGTGAAAATTGTCCCTCGTTTCGCCAAATGTTTCTCGAGTATATTTTGTATTGTTTTCGTATTGGCCCTAAGCAAAGTGACCAACAATCATCAGATGATGGCTCCTGTGAGCATCGTGGAGTGACATCAGGAAGAGGACATTCACCCCATGAGTGTTGCGGATGGAAGAAGGGACAGAGAGGTGATTGAAGATTTTTATAGTATACAAAATGTTTTAATGAGTGACCGTTCTCGGCAGTATGACACCCCTCGTATAACAGTGGGCCTAGATCCAACATTATACGAAACGTTGGTCGACCTGATGTTGGAAGAGCTAACGCACTCCTCATTAGTGTACACGCAGTCACTGTGGGAATAAGTGCGGACCTCGCCTTCGGTCACGCAGTAAGTACGCATTTCCTGGCTGTATCTGTTATCCAAAATCATCAGTCTCCTGAATTCCAGATTCCTGTCTCCCTGATGGACCGCCAGATTAGAACAAGTAACGCGTTCTGTATGCAGCCACCAGCGGTACTACGACGCAGGGAGATGGTGTCTGTTCGCCCCAGCTATTCGATCCTCCGCAGAACCTCGATGTTGACAATAACCAGACCACGTAAGGTAACTGTGCCCCTGACAGGCAGATCATTGGAGGTCACTTCAGTCAGGTCATTGCCTATGGTCTTAGAGTTCACTCTGTGCCAGACACCTCGACTAAGACAGTTCTTCAAGCAGGACTTCTTGTCATCATTGGTCCATTGTCTATGTATGTCTGATTGGTTGTGTTCGAATCTACTAATTTGTTTTTTTCTCTTTTGAGAATCCAAATCAAATTCTTTTTGGTGTGGAGGTGTTACGGTTTCGTCACCTTCGTCAGAGTGTGGAGTGGCAATTCCAGCGCCATCAGCGTTTGCACTCCAACCCCCATGATATTGGATGTTACGTAGACAACGCCATCTATTGGTGGTGGCGTGACAGCGGCAAATGGCCCTGGTTTCCTGCCTTGATCAGACAGTGTGGTCGACGTGGGTGACCTCTGGTGAGGTGGCGGATCAAAATTAGCGCCACCTAGGTTGTGCTACGAGCATAATGTCAACTCCCCAGTGAGTGTTACCTCATAGTTTCCCCAGTATACCGTCCATTTAACAGATGACATTTTGTGTCCACAGAGGTGACGTGTGGATGCAGTCGTACTGAAGAGAGCAGTTTACCTTGGGCAGTCCACATACTCTCAACTTGGTCCTGGAAGACGACTAAGTAAGCCCCCGTCGATCTGAAGTAGTGTTTGTTGTTGTTTAAGATTCGCTACTTGGAACAATAAGTTCCAAGTAGCACGGGCTATGGTGAGCCCGTTGTGGACTTACCTGGCACAGGAGCGGGGCTGTCTGTGTCAAATGCTGAAATAGTGTATAAGCTGCTGGTTACGTAGTGTGGGAAGAGATCAGCGTACCCCGGGATTGGCTTAGGAGAGTAACAGTCGACAGTGAGGTGCCTGTTGTGAAGTGCTGCTAGCCGGTCGCTAAAGGCTTCTGCCAGGGGTTCGCTACCCCTGAATTGATTGTTTTGTGACCCCTGATCAGAGTGTGGCTGAGGTCCTCTGCAAGCGAGTAGCTGGAGGGCGATAGTTGGGTATAGGCACCTTGTGATACTGTGTCGGTGGGCTGCCCGAGTCGGTAGTGGCTTTCAAGGAAATGGCTATATAATGCAATGAATAGAAGGGGGGGGGGATAAATAATATACCTTTTTAAAAATATTTACCTCTATCGTAAAAATAAATTATATATATCTATATAAATTGGTAATGTTCGTTTGTTCAAAATCGCTAATCTCCGAAAGTTTATCACCGATTGCTTTGAAATTTTCACACAACGTTCCGTTTGCATCCGAGCAGGTTTTTATATACATACTACATAGATGTCATGTCTGTGACGAAAAAAACATGCTTTTTCTGAAAAACTGTGTTTTTGAATGTGATTTTCATGTGAGGAACCCCCCTCCCTGCTCAGCCCGTTGACGCCGTGAGGGGGGCTTAGTGGGCGGCTGCCGGAGTGTGATGCTCCTTGGGGCAGTCCTCTGTCCTTTTCTAGCCTTGTGCTCCTGCTGCCGTCCTCTCCAATTGTGCTGAGCGCTTTTTTCTTTTCCTTCTGTTTCGTTTTTCTCCCCCCTCTTCTCCTATCTGCTTGCCGTTTCCTGCCGACCTTTTGCTTGTTCTGGTTATTCCTTTGGACTTCTTCTATTTTGACGCCCGGGTGCTCGAGGAGGCATACTCTTGCACCCGTAGAACTGTCGTACCCAACGTAGAGAGCGAGGGGAACCTTCTATTGTCAATCCCACTTTCACCACTGAACCCGATCTCGATGGACTGTCGGTTCTTAAGGTGGCGTTTGTGGGGCGTATACTCACGACGCACCCCTAGGAGGCCCCGGCATGATCGGCGATAGCTTTTTGTTGGGTGTCCTGCCTCTAATTGTGGCTCCATGGTGGGTGTGGGGGCACATTCGTGAATGAATGTTGATTTTTCGTAGCAGTGATATCTACTGTTTCCCCTTTACCTTCTCAGGCTCGTGGGGTGAGCGACCAAGCCCAAAAGTCGGTCCGTGTTGGAAGACCGGGCTCTGTAGCCTCCTCTGCATTGGGCCCCACCTTGCTCCTCCTTTGGCCTCTCAGACTCCTCCCCTCGGCTCCCCTCCCTCCTTTGTAGTTGGGTCGAGCCCCAAGCCCCCATTGGTGACTACCTCGTTCCCTGCCACGGCTCCATCTCTAGTTGTAACTACTGCGCCTTTTAACCCCTCTCTCATTGGGGGTTCTCACTGCCGTCTTCGTCACGGCCGCCCTCGCTCGATTCCTTCCCGTTCTGATACCTATCAAGCTTTGTTTGGTCCCGCTTCATGGACCAAATATTTTGATCTCCTCCCTCTTGATTCTGCGCCTCCTGACGATTTCTCCCTCCATCGACATCTCGTTGATTCTGTGGATGCCTCTGTTAATTTCAACCCCACTCGTCTCGGTACACGTGTCGTTGCTGCTCCTTCTCAGGATGCAGCTTCCCGCTTGGCTGCCTTATCTTGCCTTGGCGAGACCCCTGTTCGGGTCTCAAAGAATGTTCAGTTGAACGCCAGTGTTGGCACTATTCTCCTCCCGCCCCATGTTGCGATCGGTGTTCGGGATCTGCGAGACTGCCACGACGATATTCGACATATCCTTGCTGCCCAGGGCCCTTCTATTCTCCAGGTGGACACGTTTACTCGTCCCCCTCGTGGTAGTCGCCGTCAACCCCTTCGGGTTGTGAAGATTACCTTTGATGGTCGGACCCTTCCACCCTCTGACATTCTTGATGGTGCCAGGTGCTCTGTTCAGGAGTACATTCCTTCTCTTGGGCTCTGTAACAAGTGCTGGAGGTTTGGGCATGGTGCCCTCCTCTGTTCTGTGACTGTCTCTCTCTGTCCTTTGTGTGGTGGCGAAGGTCACTCTAAGTTGGAGTGCACTTCTCCCCGAGCTCATTGCCTCAACTGCGGTGAGGCCCATCCTACCTTCTCCCGTGCGTGTGTCTGTTACGAACCCGGATCCAGCGTCCGAGCACGGAGCAGTGACGACCGCGCCATCTGTGGGTCAGCTCCCGAAACCCCCACCAAATGGACGACGACACCTGGTGACGACAAGGTGTACTGGCCACAAGGGCCAGTTTCCAGTCCGGTTCAGCTCACAACACAGCCGCTGCTGACCTCTGGTGAGGTGGTTAGACTACAACGCAATCTATGGAGTGGATATGTCGGGCGTTTGTGTCTGAGCCTGTAAGTGAGGTGTTTTAGTGTCCCTGTTATTGATGACGTGTCTGCTTACAGAGTCGACCTGGGACTGATGTGATGGAAGTTGAGGCAGATGTCTGACATCAGGTACCTGTGTAAAAATGTCGTCAACATACCTGCATTATATATGGCCGGTTTCAAGTTCATGTCGACTAAGACTTTTTGCTCGATGGTACCCATGTAGAAGTTTGCAAACAGGACACCTAGGGGAGAACCCATGGCGACCCCATCTACTTGTTTATACATGTGCCCATCCGGGCTCAAGAAGGGTGCGTCTTTAGTACAAGCTTGGAGTAGTTTCCTCAGAATATTTTCTGGTATGTCAAGAAGAGTACAGGCTGGATCACGATACACTCTGTCGGCTATCATCCCGATTGTCTCGTCCACAGGTACGTTGGTAAACAGCGATTCTACGTCCAACGAGGCTCTTATCCCTGTGGCCCGTGTGCCCCGCAGTAAGTCAACAAATTCCTTTGGAGACTTCAGGCTGAAGGCGCAAAGAACATAAGGAGTCAGCAGGCCGTTGAGTCGCTTCGCCAGTCTGTACGTGGGTGTGGGTATCTGGCAAATGATTGGCCGAAGTGGGTTTCCAGGCTTGTGTGTCTTGACATTTCCATACGCATATCCAGGTTTATATTCCCCAATGATCTTTGGCAGGTGGAGTCCGGATTTCTTGGCGTCCGAGCAAAAAGTCTTAGTCGACATGAACTTGAAACCGGCCATATACTGCAGGTATGTTGACGACATTTTTACACAGGTACCTGATGTCAGACATCTGCAGGAGCTGAAGGAGGCATTTGAGCAGAGTTCCGTGCTGCGTTTCACTTACGAGATGGAAAAGGATGGGAAGCTGCCCTTTCTAGATGTAACAGTCATGGAAAAGAGCGAAGGTTTCCACACTGCAGTCTACACTAAGGAAACGAACATAGGAATGTGCCTAAATGCCAACAGCGACTGCCCAGACAGGTACAAGAGGAGTGTTGTTAACGCATATGTCGACCGTGCTCTCAGCCACAGCTCAGAATGGAAGCAAGTCGACGAAGAACTCTGTAGGGTAAGGCAGGTCCTAGTCAACAATGGCTTCTCCATTGGTTTCGTCAAAGACATCATAAGAAGAAAAGTGAAACGCCATGCAACCTCTGAAGAGACAACAAACACAACACCTATACCCCCTATTAGACTATTTTACAGGAACTTTTCCACAGCTCATAAAACGAAGGAAAGGGTCCTGAAAGATATTGTTAATAGAAACGTTATCCCTACAGACAAAAATCAGAGGATACAACTGACGATTTACTATAAAACCAGAAAAACGGCCAGCCTACTCAGGAGAAACTCTCCAGACACAAAACAGAACGCTTTAAAAGAGACTAACGTCGTCTATGCCTTCAAATGCCCTCTTGGGGACTGTCAGCTCCAAAAAAACCAGTATATAGGCAAGACAACAACATATCTTTCTAGGCGTTTAACGATGCATAAGCAACAGGGCTCCATTAAGGAACATATAATCTCTTCCCACAACCAAACCATCGCCAGAGAAATCCTAGTAAACAACACAGAAATCATCGATAGATACAGCGATAGCAGGCGGCTTGACGTTTGCGAGGCATTACACATCAAGAAGTCAACACCAGCAATCAACAGCCAATTAATGCACAACTATATTCTACCCACCTCAAGACTCCGCTCCAATATAGAAGCATAAAGAAATATGGACCAATAGGCTTTCTACAATCACATCTATTCAATACCCATTGTTTCATGTTCTGGCTTGTGTTGATGAAATTAATACCTTATTAAATACCACCTCACCCCATCCACCTCACTAAAAAGTAGATATAAACCAAATCGGAGATGTGTAAGTTCTATTCAGTTGTGTATGTGTTAACTAAAGTCTTTGAAAATGTAATAAGTTTTACGAAACGCGCTCAAGTGTCGCGTCAGACTAGAAATAAAAATGAATTTTGGAGAATTGATTTTTGAATTACCTCCAACAGTGAAAAGAAATGTACGAAAGATTGAGAAAATTCGTGTTAGAATTATTAATCTTACTTTTTCGGTCATATTTAATAACCGAAATATATATATAATATATGTATATATACGAACAAGCCTGAATGGTCCCCAGGAATCTATGCAACTGAAAACTCACACCCCAGAAGTGACTCGAACCCATACTGCCAGGAGCAACACAACTGGTATGTACAGGACACCTTAATCCACTCGACCATCATGACCTCGACTCTTCAGTCAATAATATTGAAATTGGTTGTGCCTAACATCACCTACACCGGGGAAACCGTCCTTGTCACTGACCTCACTGCTACCACTCTGTATCTACTCGCCAGAGTCCACCTGCATTGTCCCTTCGTGACCGGTGAAGTCCAAGTCACCATCAGGGAAAAGCCTTTTCCCATGCCTGGAGTGCAACTTCTCCTGGGCAACGACTTGGCCGAAGATCTGCAACCGTCCAACCTGATCATCACGAAAAAACCCTATGGTGTGTACCTCTGTAATGGATAATCCCATCTTTGAATATGTTCCAGCAGAGGTCCAAGAAAGTGATGAAGTTTCTCCTCCAGTTTTGGTGACACCCGTGCACAAGCTGCACGCCCGCAACCAGCTGACTCTACTGCTACCGCTGTCCCTCAAGACCCTCTGAATCTGCCACCAAATCTTACCAGTTTGGAGTTCCGTAAGTTACAGAGGGAAGATCAATCATTAACACCATTATTCTTTCAGGCTGAGACTCAACCTGACAGTATCAATGGGTTATTCCTAGAAAATGAGTTGCTCAACCGCAGACACAGACCCAGTAAGCTGAAGGAGGATGACGATTGGGCCAATGTCAGCCTACGGCCCGATATTCTACACCTGGCCCACGGAGCTCTTTCTTACTATGGTTTTAACAAAACCTACCACGGAATCAGACAAGAATACTACTGGCCAGGTATGGTAAAAGACGTCAAAAAGTACGTGCAACAGTGTCATACATGTCAGGTGGCAGGTAAATCTAAAATCTCTATTCCCCAGGCTCCATTAAATCCCATCCAGGTGCCTGCGGAACCTTTCCACAGACTCATCATAGACTGTGTTGGTCCTTTACCCCGGGCCAGTTCTGGCAACGCCTATATACTATCATGTGTCCTACCACCAGATTCCCCATAGCAGTTCCAGTAAAGAACATTACGGCTGCTACTGTGGTGAAACACCTATTGAAGATCTTCACCCAGTATGGATTTCCAAGAGAGGGTTCAAAGTGACTGTGGCACCAACTTTACCAGTGATCTCTTCAAGAAGACACTGGAAGAGTTCAACATCACTCAGGTATTGTCCAGCCCCTATCATCCTGCTTCACAGGGTTCTCTTGAACGTAGTCATCAGACAATTAAAGCACTCCTAAAGAAATTCTGCAATGACACCTTGAAGGACTGGGATAAACAACTTGACCTCATTATGTGCATTTTCAGAAGTCTCCCCAATGAGTCTCTAGGAGTATCTCCTTATGAGATGCTCTACGGACGTAAGTGCCGTACTCCTCTCAAAGCTTTTAAAGACTCTCTACGTAATGCCACCTTCAGTGACCCTTAGAATGTGGCCCAGTTTCTTCAAAACTTAAAACACATTCTATAGAGTACGCAAATTTGTTAATGACAATCTATTTAAAGCTCAGGAGAGGATGAAGACTCATTTTGACCAAAGCAGCAAATTAAGGAAATTTAAACCAGGAGACTTCGTGTTGGCATATTTTCCTATCCCAGGTTCTCCATTGTAAAACAAGTTTTCAGGACCCTACCGCATTAAGGAGTGCAGAAACAACCACAACTACGTTCTTGAGACTCCAGATAGGCGGCGGAAGACCCAGATGTGCCACGTCAACCTCCTGAACCAGTATCAAGGTACTTCCCCCACTGTGTTGGTATCAGTCTCCACATTTAAAAGTCCATACCTCCACTGGGAAACCTTCCCAGCTTCTCCCGAAGCACTAACACTGAGTCGGTGCTTTCCAACTCTGAAATCCTTACTAATCTTCATAACTATTTGCAGGACAGTAATAGTGCACCTCTCATCAGAATCTTCAAGGAACACCAGAAGTTGTTCAGCGATGATCCACAGGAGTGTAATGTAGTTCAGCACGACATCCAACTACTCCCTGACACCCAGCACATTCGTCAACCTTTCTACCGAATCAGCTCGAGTGAAAAGGAAGTCATGCGTGCTGAGGTACAGTACCTCCTGGATCATGGGCTGGCCACACCTTGTGAGTCCCCTTGGGCCTCGCCCTGCATCTTGGTGCCGAAACCGCACGGTAAAGTGAGGTTATGTACCGATTATCGGAAGTTGAATCTTGTGACTGTCAAGGATGCATACCCCTTACCTAGAATAGATGACATCCTTGACGCCATTGGTAATGCGCGGTATCTATCGAAGCTGGCCTTACTAAAAGGATACTACCAAGTATGTTTGACAAAGCGAGCTAAGGAAATATCTGCCTTTATCACTCCTTTTGGCCTTTACAGATAAGAACGCCTTTCATTTGGACTATGTAATGCCCCGGCCACCTTTCAGCGAGCTGTCAACCGCATCATCCAGGGCTTAGATAACACTTACGCCTACTTGGATGATATCGTTGTGGCAACCAACACCTGGAGCGAACATCTGCTCCAGCTGCAACGATTGTTTGCCAAGCTCCTGACAGCCGGCCTCACCATCAACTTGGGCAAGTCCACCTTTGCTAAAGGTAAAGTGCGTTATCTTGGTCATGAGATAGGGAGTGGCAGCCTAGCTCCGTTAAACATACATACCCAAGCCATCCAGTATTACCCACAGCCTACCACCAGGAAGCAGCTCCTGCACTTCCTTGGTCTTGCCTCCTACTACCGTAGGTTTGTGAAGAATTTTAGTACGGGGGCGACACCATTGATCACTTTAACCAGACCCAAGCAACGGTATCATTGGACCATTCAGCAAACCATTGCTTTTGAACAACTTAAATCCATGCTCTGTTCTAATCCTATTCTCGCCTCGCCAGATATCACGAAGCCTTTCATCCTCCATGTCGACGCCAGTGGTACCGGCATCGGGGGTGTCCTGATGCAACAACGAGGCGAGGAGATTCTACCTGTTAGCTACTACAGCTACAAGTTAAAACCAAACCAGAAGAACTACAGCACTATCGAAAAGGAACTACTCTCCATCGTCCTGAACTTGCAGCACTTCGAATCATACCTACAAAGTGCTCGGTCTACCACCATCTACTCGGACCACAATCCCCTACGCTTCCTGCAGCAAGCCCAATTCAACAATTAACGGCTTCTAATATGGGCTTTATATCTGCAGAATTTCAACCTGGAGATCTTCTACATCAAAGGTTCTGACAACATCATAGCAGACGCCCTCTCCAGAGTCTATGTGGTAGAGGCAGCTCCACCTACCACTCTACCACCTGAAGACGAAACTTCACCCAGAACCGCAGGCTTTGGGGGAGAGTTGTGACGATAATCTGTTTCAAGAGAGATCGAGCCTGCTCTTCCCTACCTAAAGTTACGTTTATTCTACAAGTATAAGATGCTAAATTCAAGATACGTCTAACAGTAGCACAAAACGTTTTGACCAGGAGGCAAAACATACCCTAAACCCCCAACTCCACACTCCCTCCACGCCGTCTCGTCATCAACCAGCCAACTACCCTTCCCAGCCTGCCTGCTCCTGATTGGTGACTCGCCGACTGCACACCTGCACACTGCACCTCAGCGCCATCTACCTGAGGTGATGTCTGAGCTTGAACCAGCCATCAACTTCAGAATATTCTTTGTGCTCTAAGAGTTGACATCTCTCTCTGGCATACTAAGCTCTCTGGCTCTGTATACTAAGGGAGGTCTCAGCCATAGCCAATATTCTCAGCACCATTATTACTATTTTATCTATTGTGTTTTTGCATTTATCTTTGTTATTTAATTGCACTATTCATTGCCACGGGACTTGTCTTTATTTTCATTTATGTTTAAAGTATGTATTAAAGTTTCATTGTTCATACTTTGTGTTTCACGTGTTCCTCCCTCTCACCACAGACAACAGGGAAGCAGTCTCTTTTTTTTTTGTATATGTGACAGGCATTGACACCTGCCATTGGAGGACTGCCGAACATCTACACTCCAACACTTTCCCGTCACATTTAATGGGGGCCTGTCCACGGAGCTTCACTCGGGTACTCACTATATTCACTCATTATATATATATATATATATATATATATATATATGTATATATATATATATATATATATTATTAAATATGACCGAAAAAGTAAGATTAATAATTCTAACACGAATTTTCTCGATCTTTCGTACATTTCTTTTCACTGTTGATGGTAATTCAAAGATCAATGCTCCAAAATTTATTTTTATTTCTTGTCTGACGCGACACTTGAGCGCGTTTCGTAAAACTTATTACATTTTCAGAGACTTTACTTTACACAAACACACACAACTTTAACTGAATAGAGCTTAAAAATCTATAGAGTTTTTATACCTACATTTGGGTGAATGACATGTTACAATAGTTTTGGATGAGGTGAAAATAAACTTTTAACACAAGACAACACGAAACAATGAAATACAAACATGTATTAAAAGAAGGTAACTGCATAAGGCCTATTTTTATTGGCCCATATTTCTTGATGCTTCTATATTGGAGCGGAGTCTTGAAGTGGGTAGAATATAGTTGTGCATTAATTGGCTGTTGATTGCTGGTGTTGACTTCTTGATGTGTAGTGCCTCCCAGACGTCGAGCCGCCTGCTATCGCTGTATCTATCGATGATTTCTGTGTTGTTTGCTAAGATTTCTCTGGTGATAATTTGGTTGTGGGAAGAGGCTATATGTTCCTTAATGGAGCCCTGTTGCTTATGCATTGTTAAACGCCTGGAAAGAGATGTTGTTGTCTTGCCTATATACTGAGATTTTTGAGGCTTACAATCCCCAAGAGGGCATTTGAAGGTATAGACGACGTTGGTCTCTTTTAAAACGTTCTGTTTTGTGTCTGGAGAGTTTCTCATGAGTAGGTTGGTCGTTTTTTTGGTTTTATAGTAAATTGTCAGTTGTATCTTCTGATTTCTGTCTGTAGGGATAACGTTTCTACTGACAATATCTTTCAGGAGCCTCTCCTCCGTTTTATGGGCTGTGGAAAAGAAGTTCATGTAAAATAGTCTAATAGGGGGTATAGGTGTTGTGTTAGTTGTCTCTTCAGAGGTTGCATGGCGTTTCACTTTCCTTCTTATGATGTCTTCCACGAAACCATTGGAGGAGCCGTTGTTGACTAGTACCTGCCTTACCCTACAGAGTTCTTCGTCGACTTGCTTCCATTCTGAGCTGTGGCTGAGGGCACGGTCGACATAATGTTAACAACACTCCTCTTGTACCTGTCCGGGCAGTCACTGTTGGCATTCAGGCACATTCCTATGTTTGTTTCCTTGGTGTAGACTGCAGTATGGAAAACTCCGCTCCTTTCCATGACTGTTACATCTAGAAAGGGCAGCTTCCCATCCTTCTCTATCTCGTATGTGAAAGGCAACACAGAATTCTGCTCAAATGCCTTCTTCAGCTCCTGCAGATGTCTGACATCAGGTACCTGTGTAAAAATGTCGTCAACATACCTGCAGTATATGGCCTGTTTCAAGTTCATGTAGACTAAGACTTTTTGCTCGATGGTACCCATGTAGAAGTTTGCAAACAGGACACCTAGGGGAGAACCCATGGCGACCCCATCTACTTGCTTATACATGTGTCCATCCGGGCTCAAGAAGGGTTCCTCTTTAGTACAAGCTTGGAGTAGTTTCCTTAGACGTTTTTCTGGTATGTCAAGAGGAGTACAGGCCAGATCACGGTACACTCTGTCGGCTATCATCCCGATTGTTTCATCCACAGGTACGTTGGTAAACAGAGATTCTACGTTCAACGAGGCTCTTATCCCTGTGGCCCGTGTTCCCCGCAGCAAGTCAACAAATTCCTTTGGAGACTTCAGGCTGAAGGCGCAAGGGACATAAGGAGTCAGCAAGCCATTCAGTCGTTTCGCCAGTCTGTACTTGGGTGTGGGTATCTGGCTGATGATTGGCCGAAGTGGGTTTCCAGGCTTGTGTGTCTTGACATTTCCATACGCATATACAGGTTTATATTCCCCAATAATCTTTGGCAGGTGGAGTCCAGATTTCTTGGCGTTCACAGTTTCGATCAATTTGTTGACCTTTGCTTTCAGTTCAGCTGTAGTGTCCTTCGTTAAACTTTGGAATTTAGTTTGGTCAGAGAGTATGAGGTTCAGTTTCGCCAGATATTCGTCTTTTTTAAGAATGACGTATATTGGCGACTTGTCGCCTCTCCTGACAACTATCTCCTTGTTCTCACGAAGGCTCTTAGCTGCCGCTTTGAGCTCGAGGGACAGTATGGTGCTTCTGTAGTTGCCTCGATTCTTTCCTCCTTCTGCAATAAGTTCTGCTTGTAAGGTATCTCTGGTGGTGACCTTCTTTTGTGCTTCGAGGTCGAATATGTCGTTCAACAGAATCTCCAACTCCACTTTCCGGGCCATCTCACTCGGTCTGGACATAACGTGACAGTTTATACCCAGATTTAGGAGAGTGACTTGGTTCTCAGTGAGGTTGATTCCTGCAAGGTTCAGGAAGCCATCTCTTGGTCGTGGAATTGCCATAGGTCCTCCATATAACGTTGTTAGTTTCTTGATTATCCTTGTTTCAGTGCTGAGGTGATGTCGGTCTGTGAGGATGTCGAGGTGTTGTTCAATGCGAGTACGGAGACTTTCATCGATGTTGCTGTTTCTCCATTCGTTTGTAGCATGAAGTAGTTGCGCTTTGTTGTCTTTGATTTCATTTTCTGCCTTGTATATCTGATCACGAATCAGATCTTGGCGATATTTTATCGTGAAGGCTTGATTCCTTGCTGCTGGGTCGTGCATTTTAATATTAGTATATTTTGGTAGCAGTCTTTCCTGTAGACATATTATTAAATATGACCGAAAAAGTAAGATTAATAATTCTAACACGAATTTTCTCGATCTTTCTTACGTTTCTTTTCACTGTTGATGGTAATTCAAAGATCAATTCTCCAAAATTTATTTTTATTTCTAGTCTGACGCGACACTTGAGCGCGTTTCGTAAAACTTATTACATTTTCAAAGAATTTAGTTTACACAAACACACACAACTTTAACTGAATACAGCTTAAGATTGATTGATTGATGAAGATTAAGCCACCCAAAAGGTGGCACGGGCATGAATAGCCCGTAAGTGGTGGCCCTTTTAAGCCATTACCAGTATCAAGAGCTGATACTGGAGATCTGTGGAGGTGCGAATGTACCCTGCATGACGGGAGAGGTCTCCCTTATGAATGTGTTAAGATGAAGATGAAGCAACCCAAAAGGCGGCACGGGCATAAATAGCCCGTAAGTGGTGGCCATTTTAAGCCATTACCAGTATCAAGAGCTGATACTGGAGATCTGTGGAGGTGCGAATGCACCCTGCATGACCGGAGATGTCTCCCTTATGAATGTGTTAAGATGAAGATGAAGCCACCCAAAAGGTGGCACAGGCATGAATAGCTCGTAAGTGGTGGCCCTTCTGAGCCATCACCAGTATCAATAGATGATACTGGAGATCTGTGGAGGTGCGACTGCACCCTGCGTGACGGGAGATGTCTCCCGGACCAAATGGTGACCAGATGGTATACAGCTTAAACATTTTTCGAGTTTTTATACCCACATTTGGGTGAAAAGACATGTTACAATAGTTTTGGATGAGGTGAAAATAAACTAACACAACACCTATACCCCCTATTAGACTATTTTACAGAAACTTCTTTTCCACATCCCATAAAACGGAGGAAAGGGTACTGAAAGATATTGTCAGTAGAAACGTTATCCCTACGGACAAAAATCAGAAGATACAACTGACAATTTACTATAAAACCAAAAATACGGCCAGCCTACTCATGAGAAACTCTCCAGACACAAAGGAGAACGTTTTAAAAGAGACCAACATCGTCTATGCCTTCAAATGCCCTCTTGGGGATTGTAAGCCTCAAAAAACTCAGTATATAGGCAAGACAACAACATCTCTTTCCAGGCGTTTAACGATGCATAAGCAACAGGGCTCCATTAAGGAACATATAGCCTCTTCCCACAACCAAACCATCACGAGAGAAATCTTAGCAAACAACACAGAAATCATCGATAGATACAGCGATAGCAGGCGGCTCGACGTCTGTGAGGCACTACATATCAAGAAGTCAACACCAGCAATCAACAGCCAATTAATGCACAACTATATTCTACCCACTTCAAGACTCCGCTCCAATATAGAAGCATCAAGAAATATGGGCCAATAAAAATAGGCCTTCTGCAGTTATCTACTTTTAATAACTTTGTATTTTATTGTTTCGTGTTCTGTCTTGTGTTAAAAGTTAATTTTCACCTCATCGAAAACTATTGTAACATGTCACTTCACCCAAATGTAGGTATAAAAACTCGAAAGATGTTTAAGCTCTATTCAGTTAAAGTTGTGTGTGTTTGTGTAAACTAAAGTCTTTGAAAATGTAATAAGTTTTACGAAACGCGCTCAAGTGTCGCGTCAGACTAGAAATAAAAATGAATTTTGGAGAATTGATCTTTGAATTACCATCATCAGTGAAAAGAAACGTACGAAAGATCTAGAAAATTATTGTTAGAATTATTAATCTTACTTTTTCGGTCATATTTAATAATAAATGTCTACAGGAAAGACTGCTACCAAAATATACTAATATATATATATATATATATATATATATATATATATATATATATATATATATATATATATATATATATATATATATATTTTTTTTTTTTTTTTTTTTTTTTGAGAGATATACAAGAGTTGTTACATTCTTGTACAGCCACTAGTACGCGTAGCGTTTCGGGCAGGTCCCTGGAATACGATCCCCTGCCGCGAAGAATCGTTTTTTCATCCAAGTACACATTTTACTGTTGCGTTAAACAGAGGCTACAGTTAAGGAATTGCGCCCAGTAAATCCTCCCCGGCCAGGATACGAACCCATGACAGCGCTCGCGGAACGCCAGGCGAGTGTCTTACCACTACACCACGGAGACTGTATCTGCCTTTAACACTCCTTTTGGCCTTTACAGATACGAACGCCTTCCCTTTGGACTATGTAATGCCCCGGCCACCTTTCAGCGAGCTGTCAACCGCGTCATCCAGGGCTTGGATAACACCTACGCCTACTTGGATGATATCGTTGTGGCAACCAACACCTGGAGCGAACATCTGCTCCAGCTGCAACGGTTGTTTGCCAAGCTCCTGTCAGCCGGCCTCACCATCAACTTGGGCAAGTCCACCTTTGCCAAATGTAAAGTGCGTTATCTTGGTCATGAGATAGGGAGTGGCAGCATAGCTCCGCTAAACATACATACCCTAGCCATCCAGCATTACCCACAGCCTACCACCAGGAAGCAGCTCCTGCGCTTCCTTGGTCTTGCCTCCTACTACCGTAGGTTTGTGAGGAACTTTAGTACGGTGGCGACACCCTTAATCACCTTAACCAGCCCCGAGCAACGGTATCATTGGACTATCCAGCAAACCGTTGCTTTTGAACTTAAATACCTGCTCTGTTCTAATCCTATTCTCGCCTCGCCAGATATCACGAAGCATTTCATCCTCCATGTCGACGCCAGTGGTACCGGCATCGGGGGTGTCCTGATGCAACAACGAGGCGAGGAGATTCTGCCTTGTAGCTACTACAGCCATAAATTAAAGCCACACCAAAGGAACTACAGCACGATCGAGAAGGAGCTACTATCAATCGTCCTGAACCTGCAGCACTTCGAACCGTACCTGCAAAGTGCTCGGTCTACCACCATCTATTTGGACCACAATCCCCTACGCTTCCTGCAGCAAGCCGAATTCAACAACCAACGGCTTCTACGATGGGCTTTATATCTGCAGAATTTCAACCTGGAGATCTTCTACATCAAGGGTTCTGAAAACATCATCGCAGACGCCCTCTCGAGTCTATGTGGTAGAGGCTGCTCCACCTACCACTCTACCACCTGAAGACGTAACTTCACCGGAACCGCAGGCTTCGGGGGAGAGTTGTGACGATAATCTCTTTCAAGAGAGATTGAGCCTGCTCTTCCCTACTTTATGTTACGCCAAAGACCCAAGTATAAGATGCTACATTCAAGATACGTCACCAGTAGCACAACGTTTTGACCAGGAGGCAAAACGTATCCAAGATCCCCCCACTCCTCACGCCGGCTCGTCATCAAACCAGCAAACTACCCTTCACCAGCTTGCCTGCCTCTGATTGGTGACTCACAAGCCGCACACCTGCACACAGCACCTCAGCGTCCTCTACACGAATCGACGTCTGAGCCTGACCAGCTATCCACTTCAGAATATTCCTTGTGCTCTTACGGTTGACATCTCTCTCTGGCATACTAGCTCATTAGCTCATATACGAAGGGAGGTTTCAGCCATAGCCGATATTCTCAGCAACATTTTAACATTGTAATTTTGTATTTCACATTGTCTTTGTATTTTCTTTATCATTTAACAGTAATTTAACTTCCCGAGATTTGTCTTTATTTTCATTTATGTTTAAAGTAAATATATTAAAGTTTCATTGTTCATATTTTGTGTTTTACGTGTTCCTCCCTCTAACTCACTACAGACAACAGGCAAGCAGTCTATATTTTTGTTTAAAGTGTGACCAGGCTTTGACACCTGCTATTGGAGGACTGCCGAACATCAACACTTCAACACTTTCCCGTCACAATATATATAAATAAAAATGTAAATGTTCGGTTGTTTAAAATCGCTGATCTCCTATAGTTCTTCACCGATTGCTTTGAATTTTTTACATAACGTTCCATTCCAATCTGAGCGGAATTTTATATACATACTATATAGATGTTAGGTTTGTGACGGAAAAAACTTTTTTTTTTTAAACTGTTTTTAAATTTTTTTTATGTGAGGGAAATCTTTGAAACTTCTTTACCGATTGCTTTGGAATTTTAACACAACGTTGCATTCCAATAGGCGCATGTTTTTATATACCTACTATATACATGCCTCACCTGTGACAGGACAGCACATGCTTTTTTTGGAAAAACAGCGCAATCTGTTGGTGGACTTAAGACCAACACACGCTGTGATCTCAAAGTTTTTCACTGATTGCTTTTAAATTTTTACTCAATGTTCCATTCAAATATGCGCGTATTTGTAAATACCTACTTTATATACAGATGCCACACCTGTGACGGGTAAAAACATGCTGTTTTTGAAAAACAGTGCCATCTGTTGTGCGTAATAGCAACACACACCCGATTCTAAATATGTTAAGATTCCATTTCAATGTTTCCGATTGCATTGATAAATTGAATTTTCAAAAATTTTAATCAATTTTAAATTTGATTTAAATTTGATTTACATATTTTGTATGACATTGTATTTGAATTAAGCTGTGTTGTTTACCATACCATTCATTTTGTAAGAATAGCTTATTTTTATATTTTTTCATTGTTTTTATTTTGTTTAACTGTTTTTCTTATATTTCAGTGATGGGAACCTCAGATCATTTGATGTTCCCAATTTTCTGATGGGAACATTAGATCATTGGACAAGAGACGGGGGAATAGTGGGGGGGGGGGGGACAGGGAACGGGAGTGGGGTATGGTGGAGTGGACGATGGGACAAGGGAGGGGGTAATGATGGAGAGGATGATGGGATGGGGTAGTTGGGGACGGTCGGGACGAAGGGACAGGGGAATGGTGAATGGTGGGGAGGACAAGGGGCCAGAGGACTGGGGGGGAGGGCGACGAGGAGACGGGGGAACAGGGAATGGAAAGGAGGACGAGGGGACGGGGAAGTGGGAGTTGGTATGGAGGACGAGGGGACAGTGGAGTGGGAAATGATTAGAAGGAAGAGGGGACGGTGGAGTGGGGAATGGTGGGGTGTACAAAAGAATGGGGGAAGAAGGGGAGGACGAGGGGACTGAGAATTGTTGGGAGGATGAAGGGATGGGAGAGGCGGGAATGGTGGGGGAGGACTGGGAGACAGTGAAAAGTTGCTGTGGCACAGCAACGCACATGCGTTTCTGAGCCACAGAAACGCGTGGTCGGGTACAGCTAGTTATGAATAACAGAGTTCCCAGAACAGAGCCTTGAGGCACTCCTATTACAGTATTTTCCCTGTCTGACTTAACCCCATTTATACTAACTCTCTTTTTCCTTTGGTATAGCCATGCCCTAATCCAACATAATATTGCACCCCCAATACCATGACCCACTTTGGTATTGGGGGTGCCCCATTTAGGCCCCATTTAGTTTCTATCTTTTAAATTAGTACTTCATGTACCACTGTATCAAAAGCTTTGCTAAAGTCAAGATGCACAACATTACAAACCTTACCACTATCCAGTGCATCAACTATCCCGGAATAAAATGATAGAAAATTTGTTTACCATGCTCTGCCATTTGTAAAACGATGTTGTGAAGCATTTAATAATTTATGTTTTTGAAGATGAATGGTGTTTGCAATTATCGATTCGAGTAATTTTCCCACAATAGACGTTAGGCTAATGAGCCAATAGTTTAAAGCAAGTGATCTATATCCTTTCTTAAAAACAGGTACCATAATAGCAAACTTCCACGACTCTGGCACTCTGCCTGACTCTAATGATTTATTAAATATGGTTGACAATGGATGGTAGAGCTCCTCTTTCCATTATTTAAGCACACTGGCAAACACTTCGTCCGAGCCTGGGGATTTGCTTGGTTTGAGTTTCACTATTTGTTTAATAACATCATCTCGGGTAACTGTTAAACTAGTCAACCTGTCTTCATCCCCACTCACACAGACTTGTTCTGCTAAAGGCATAGTTACGTTCTTCTTTAGTAAATACAGAGATAAAATATTTATTAAAAATGCTACTCATCTCTTCGTACTTATCCGTTATCTAACCTGTCTCAGTTTTTAATTGACCTATCCTTTCCACTAATCTTTGTTCGATATAACTAAAAAAAAAACTTAAGGATTTGCCTTTGCTTACCCTGTTATACAAACTTCATAGTCTCTTTTTGCCATCCATATTTATTTTGTAACATTTCTAATCAGTAGTACGAATTCTTGTTCATAACTGATTTCCCTATTTTTAATCCTTTTGTACGAAGCTCTCTTTCTACCTATAAGGTTCTTCAGATCCTTTGTTATCCATTTCCGGTCATTAGTATTCAATCTATTCAATTTATATGGTATACTACATTCCTGTGCTTTGCTTAGAATATTTTTAGATAAGTTATATTTTGAATCAACATTGAAATTCCTTTTTACATCACCCATCACTGGATTCACATCTTGCTCCAAAACCGGCCCACCCGCTATGCCTAAGACTTTCTAATCTATTTGACCCCAAAAATGTCTTAGGCTATTAAAATCAGCTTTTCAAAAATCTTGTGCTTTAACTAATTTTTCTCCCACAGATCTATTCCATTCCATGGTAAATCTGATTTCTTTGTGAACACTGTTCCCTAGTTTTCTCCCTATTTCGATGTCATTAATTTACTGTTTCGAACTCGTTAGAACCTGTGATTGGAGGTGATTGTTTGGGTTTAAACTGTTAGTAGATAGTGGCATGGGAATTGATATTGGAAAAGGAGGTAATAGAAGTATGTGTTTGTGGAGAGGAAACAAATTGGCAAAATGATCAGGGGAAAGAGAAGAGCTTCAAAATAACAATACACTTAGCATATATTACACTAACAGTAGGAGTCTAAGAAACTAAATAAACGATTTAAATGCTTTTGTTTGCACAGAACAAATAGATATTATTGCACTTACCGAAACGTGGATAATGTAGAATATATAGAGCGTTTAGCTGAATATCAAATAAATGGATTTAAACTATTTAACACTCAAACTATTATACTATTTAACACTTTCTTTAACATAAATCAGATTTAGCGTATAATGGAATGGATCTGTAGGAGAAAATTCTGTTTAAGTGCCAGATTTTCGAAAAGCTGATTCTAATAGCCTAAGACTTTTTTTTGGGTGAAATAGATTGGAGAGTATTGATCATGAGGGGGTGGGACGGTGTTAGAGCAAGACGTGAACCCAGCAATGGGTGATGTAAACAGGGTTTTTGAAATGGATTCACAATATATCTTATTGAAAAATATTCTAAGCAAAGCACAGGAAAGTAGTATACCATACAAATCGAATAGATCGAATACTAATAACATGAAATGGATAACAAAGGATCTGAAGAATCTCATAGGTAGAAAGAGAGCTTGATACAAAAGGATTAAGAATGGGGAGGTCAGTTTAAAACAAGAATTCGTACAACTAGTTAGAAATATTAAAAAAGAGAGAATAGGAGGGCAAAAATGATAATACGGTGCCACATAAAAGACTGACTAAAAAGACAGAGGCTCATGGTGTTGAGGGTGCTATATTAAGTTGAATATGCTAGAATAAAAAGATAACAAATTTGTTAAACATGAACGGCCATTTATAAAACCATGTTGCGACTCAATTATTAATTTATGTTTTTCAAGATGAAGACGAATTTTATTTGCAATTATCGATTCGAGTAACTTTCCCACAATAGAAGTTAGGCGAATTGGTTGAGAGTTTGACGCAAGTGATCTATCTCCTTTCTTAAAAACTGGTATCACATTAGCAACTTTCCATAACTCTGGCACTCTGCCTGACTCTATTGATTTATTAAATATGGTAGACAGTGGGTCGCAAAGCTTCTCTTTGCATTCTTGAAGTACCCTGGCAAACACTTCATCCGGCCCTAGGGATTTGTTTGGTTTGAGTTTTACTATTTGTTTAATTACATCCTCCCTGGTAACTGCTAAACTAGTCAACCTGCCCTCGTCCACACCAACATAGACTTGTTCGGCTGAAGGCATATTGTTAAGTTCCTCTTTAGTGAATACAGATATAAAATATTTATTAAAAATACTACTCATCTCTTCATCACTATCTGTTATTTGACCTGTCTCAGTTTTTAATGGACCTATCCTTTTCCTAATCTTTGTCCAGTATAACTGGAAAAACCCTTTAGGATTTGTCTTCGCTTGCTCTGCTATGCGAACTTCATAGTTTCTTTTTACTTTCCATATCTCTTTTTTATTATTTCTAACCAGCTGTACGAATTCCTGTTCAAAACTGACTTCCCCATTTTTAATCCTTTTGTACCACACTCTCTTTTTACCTCTAAGGTTCTTCAGATCCTTTGTAATTCACTTTGGATCATTAGTATTTGATCTATTCAATTTATATGGTATACTACATTCCTGGGCTTTGCTTAGAATATTTTTAAATAGGTTATATTTTAAATCCACATCGAAAACCCCTTTTACGTCACCTATCGCTGGGTTCATGTCTAGCTCCAATACCGGCCCACACCCCATACTCAAGACTTTCAAATCTATTTGACCCAAAAAAATTCTTAGGCTCTTGAAATCAGCTTTTCGAAAATCAGGCACTTTAACAGAACTTTCTCCTACAGATCTATTCCATTCAATGCTAAATCTGATTTCTTTATGATCACTGTTCCCTAGCTCACTCCCTATTTCAATGTCCTTAATTTGTGTTTCCCTGTTAGTTAACACTAAAGCTAAAATATTATTTCCCTGATTGGTTCCTTAATGTGTTGCATAAGAAAGCAATCGTCAATTAATTCTAGAAAATCTTCTGCTTCATTATTCCCTGTTTTGTTCAACCAGTTTACTCCACTAAAATTAAAGTCACCCATGACATAAATACTGTCAGATCTAAATGCTCTAGATATTTCATCCCATAGATGCTTTTCTTCCATTCTGTCTAAATTTGGTGGCCTATATATAACTCCTATTATAATATTTTTTGTTTTTTCGTTTAATTCTATCCAAATAGTTTCTGTATGTGGCTCAATTTTGATTCCCTCTTTGAGACTACATTTCAAATTGTCCCTAACATATATGGCTACTCCCCCTCCTCGTCTAATATATCTATCTGTGTGAAATAGGTTAAATCCATTTTTTTTATATTCTGCTAATAGCTCTCTATTTTCTACATTCATCCTCCACGTTTCGGTAAGTGCAATAATATCTATTTTTTTCTGTGCAGACAAGAGCATTTAAATCGTTTATCTTATTTCTTAGACTTTTAATGTTAGTGTAATATACCCTAAGTGAATTGTCATTTTGAGGCCCTTCTCTTTCCCTGATCATTTTGCCAATTCTTTTCTCCCTCAAACACATACTTTTATTACTTCCTTCCTCCAAATCAATTCCCATACCTCTATCTACTAACAGTTTTCGTTTAATAACATCCTCCTTGGTAACTGCCAAACTAGTCTACCAGTCCTCTTCCCAACCAACATAGACTTGTCTGGATGAAGGCATAATGTTAAGTTCCTCTTTAGTAAATACAAAGATAAAATATTTATTAAAAATACTACTCATCTCCTCCTCATTATCAGTTATCTGACCTGTCTCAGTTTTTAATGGACCTATCGTTTCTCTGATCTTTGTTCGATATAACTGAAAAAACTTTAGGATTTGTTTTTGTTTGCCCTGCTATGCGAACTTCGCAATTTGCTTTTGCCCTCTTTATCTCTTTTTTTTTAACATTTTTTTCCAGATGGACGAATTCTTGTTGTAAACTAACTTCCACATTCTTAATTCTTTCGTACCACGCTCTCTTTCTACGTATAAGGTTCTTCAGATTATATGGTATCTATTTTGGGTCATTATTATTCGATCTATTAAATTTGTATGGTATACTACGTTCCTGTGCATTGCTTAGAATATTTTGAAATAAATTATATTTTAAATCAACATTGAAAACCCTTTTTACATCACCTATGGTTCACGTCTCGCTCCAAGACGTGAACCGTGACGTTTTGGCGTGACACGGAACCCAAGATATGGCCCACTCCAGGCCAACACTTTCCTATCTATTTCACCCAAAAAATTTCGTAGGCCATTGAAATAAGCTTTTCGAAAATTTGACACTCTGATTCCTGCAAAATCTATTCTATTTAATTCTAAATCTGATTTTTTTGTGAGCATTGTTCCATAGCTCATTTCCTATTTTGAAGTCATTTATTTGTGTTTCTCTGTTAGTTAACACTAAGTCTAAAATATATTTTCCCGTGTTGTTTTCCTTAATGTGTTGCTTATGAAAGCAATAGTCAACTAATTCAAGAAAATCCTGTGCTTCATTATTCCCGGTTCTGTTAATCCAGTTTATTCCAATAAAATTAAAGTCACTCATGGCACAAATACTCTTTGACCTAGATGCTCTAGAAATGTCATCCCATAGATGCTTTGCTTCCATTCTGTCCAAGTTTATTGGTTTGTATATGACTCCTATTATCAGATTTCTAGCTTTTTCATTTAATTCTTGCATAATAGTTTCTGTCTGTGGCTCAGTTTTCATTCCCTCTTTGAGACTACATTTCAGTTTTCCCCTAACATATACAGCTACTCCCTTTCCTCGTCTTACATATCTATCTGTGTGAAATAGTTTAAATCCATTTATTTGATATTAAGCTAATAGTTCTCTGTTTTCTACATCCCTCAATGTTTCGGTAAGTACAAAAATATATATTATTTCTGTGTAAACAAGAGCATTTAAATCGTTTATTTTGTCTCTTAGACTCCTACTGTTCGTGTAATATACCTTAAGTGTAATGTTATTTTGAGGCCCATCTCCTTCCCTGTTCATTTTGCCATTTTGTTTTCTCAACCAACACATACTTTTATTGTCTCCTTTCTCCATATCAATTCCCATACCATTATCTATTACAGTTTAAGCCCAAACAAATCACTCCAACCTCAGGTTCCAACGAGTTGGGCAGCAACAGGAACAACCCCAGCTCTAGATAAAAGTATCCTATTCCCAGCATATGTGTCACTCATTCCATAAGTGTTGCCAGCTATCAATGAAGGATATTGAGTTTGATTTACAATATTTGTCCAGTCGGCAGTTAACACCAAGTGCACGCGACAACCATTCATTTCCAACTCCTTTTCATGGATGAATGCCACATATGACCGGGATTCCTCCCCTGCTCCTAAATAATTCTATAGGGTTCTTAAACCTCTGTATCAGTGCCTCACTCCTAACTCGTCCAACATCATTTCCACCTGCACTGATACAAATAATGAGTTTGTTCACATTATCAGCTATAATATCATTCATGTTTACCATATTTACAATTCCTGCTCCCGGAGAGCAAAACCTTAATTTGTCTCTCTCTCTTTCTCTTTCTTCTCCTCGCTTACTCTATTCTTCTAATCAATCTCTCTCTCTCTCTCTCTCTCTCTCTCTCTCTCTCTCTCTCTCTCTCTCTCTCTCTCTCTCTCTCTCTCTCTCTCTCTCTCTCTCTCTCTCTCTCTCTCTTCCCTCTCTCTCTCTTCTCTTTTTTTAAATTAGATCTAGGGTTCATAAGGGCTGTCAAATGATGTGACTAGTGAAACTGCAAGCAAGAGCTGTTATCCTACTTCAGCTCATCTGAAGCCAGCTCTTAGCTCATTTAAAGTTAATCAAGATACATTCAAGCGAATGTGTCTTGAAAATCTCACCTAATGAACTATCATGTAAGGATCCTGGTGAAACTGCAGGTAAGAGCTGAAATCCTGCCTCAGCTAAGTTATAATCCAACCCACTCCTAGAGACCCACTTATTTCATGGGTATGTTATATACAAGAAAAGAAATAGCCTTTATTCATTAACAAAGATACGTAACAATTGTTACCTATTGTAACAGGATGAGCCTGTAGCCAACTGTGTGCCAGAGCCTACATGTGATCAGTTGACGTGATCTTCCGTGTATCAACCTGTTGAACGAGCAAGTTCCAGATGCGAGTCAGCCTAGGAGTGAATGATCACTGATAGTTATGTTCTTAAGAATGGCACAACCAGCATGAGACTGTTGAAGGTTGAGAGCCTAGTGCTGCGTGAGGCAACTACTGGTACTCCACTGAGTTGGGCCAGTGTACAAGTTGGCTTTGTATATAACAGTAAGACCACCAACGTCCCGACGGTGTTGCAGGCTCTGATGTTCAGACCGTTCCTACAAGACTTGATCAAGACCAGAGATGAGCCTTCATGCCCGTCTCTCCACTTTGTCCAACAGTCCGATGAAGGATGGAGGGCAGGCGATCCAGAAAAGGGGTGCATGCACTTGATGGCACGCTGCAACCCCACCTCCTTGACCATGCCTGTCTCGGTGTATCCATGACGTATAACCAACAATTGTAGCAAAGTTCTCAGGAGTCCTGTCATCTAGAAATGTTTCTAACACAACAATCACAGCGGGACGACGAGTGTTCACAAAACTGTGTGTGAGATCGCCAACAATGGTAATGGAGCCCCCTGATGTTGGCATACGGTATGCCGATCGATTGACTCCTCATGTCTGCATGTTGCGTGAGAAGGCAGCAGTGTATGGTGGTAGACTTTGTAGCAGGTGTGCTGGTGGTGTGTAAATCTGCTGTGCTGATTAAGGCACAGCACCACCTGCAATGCATGATTATGGATAGTACGGGTGCTGGCAAATAAGTGTATGCACAAAGGGGGAGTATTTCCTAAATTGATCCATAATAAGGTCTCTAAACATTTGTTCCTGTTTACCCAGAACCCTTTTGGTATCACATGAGTCCTTTTAATGACCTCTTCGATGGCAGTAATTGTACCTGAGATCACTCCAATAGGGTATAGCAGTATACCCACTTCGATTGCATTTAGAGCAGGGCCTTACCATGAGGCTGGGAAGTTGACTGCCAGAGCTAAGCCGCCGATTCAAGAGTTGAGACCCGTGCTGAGTGTGCTGCTGCTGTTGATGTTCAGGGCCTTGTTGAGGTTGGTGATGCTGTGCCTGGTTGTGATTATGCTGTGACTGAGGGTGTGGAGGCCGGTGTTGATGTTGTTCAGGTCCTTGTTGAGGTTGGTGGTGCAGTGCTTGGTTATGGTTATGTTTTGGCTGATGGTGTGAAGGCCGAGAACGCTGGTTAGGGCGGCCCCGCCTACGCCCATCATCCTCTAGGCCTATTCTGGCAGGTAAAGTTTTGATTTGATCATTGTACAGGTGCAGTAGTATTATAGTGTGGGTTAGTGGTGTTGCCGTTGTTGATCCTTCTTTCTGGACAACCCAACCTACAACTCGGTAGAGTGCTTATACTTCACTAGGAGATCACACTAGGCACTTCTGGCTCTTGGAGAGGGGCTCAACGTCACACATTTAGAGGATGCGGCTCCAACACTTAGCCTCGTTGTCACGTGCACACACCCACTCGAGCCGCTGTGACTCCCCACTCTCTCCTTGTGTGATATGATCTCCTCAATCCCCTTTAACTTACTAGTTTTCCGTCCTACCCTGTCCACAACGGTGGTTCTTGGTTCTTTCTCTCTCTCTCTCCTTCTGTACTATCTCATGGGAAGCCTCACTAGGACAAGGTCAAACACCAGCAAATTTGAATACATTTACTGGACAGAGCACATACACAATACATATACACATATAATAATAATGAATCCTACACTCTATGCTATTTCAGTCAGGTTGCACTCCAACACCATCAGAACTCTATCATCAGTTTATCAAGTGGTATCCTATCTCCTGATTCACCACCTAATATTAACAATCTCCTCAAGTAGGTCAAGTAATATAATACAATGTTGAACTATCAGCAAGAGAATATATATATCTATAAACATGTACAAGGAAAACCAGGGTATGAGTGCAATATCATATATATATCAGTATAAATGTCCCTTGATATATAACAATGATCAATCGATCACCCTATCAGTCCTCGAACACATACATCTGTAGGTAATCCAGCCTACGACCGTAACTGTATACTTCTGTATCAACACTCCTTGGGACAAAAATGGCAAACAATCACTCACCTCTCACTCCGTCTTGCACGCTAATGACAAACACTCTAACGCCTCCCTACAAGTAATCATTTAGAACTTCCCTTCCACATCTGGAAGTTCACTACCCTGATCTCTTCAGGGTTTAACTACCAGGATCCTCTGCAACACTTCTTGGATGCTACACCATGAAGTTTCCCCTTGAGCAACTATGGAGCTTCACCACTTCTACTAGGGTCCTCCACAGCTCTCCTGGCTGCTACACCATGACGTTTTCCTTGGGCAACTATGGTGCTTCACCACCTCTACAGAAGAACGTGACACTCCTCTTCACTGCTTCTCCTCACAGCTCGAGGTCCTCTCCTCCACTTCCTTGGAGTCTCATCAACTACTCCCTCTGTGTTGACTTCGACGTTCTCAGCAACTTCTTCCCCAAAGACAAACCTGCAACCCATTGACACTCCAATAAAAATGCTTCCTTATAAACACATAGACGAAATAATCCACACAATATGTTTGCATCCAACATCTATCTGCTCTCTACATGCAGTGAGAGTGGACTCACCCGTTGGGCTGGTCCATGCTCCACCTCGCCCGGCGGGCCTCACTCACTCTGGGAGGGTCCTCTGCCGCCAGGAGCTTGGCTCTTTCAGTCACCTGCCAGCGCTCGGAGGGGACGGACGTCGCTCCGTGTTCCTCCCTCTCCACTCTCCTATTTTAGGCCTTCTGCATTATCAAAACATGTCTAACTTATCAATAAACATTGCTACTGTCGCTGGGCACACGACCAACTACATGGAATCTCTATAGACTGGCTAAAAATCTTGCTTACCACAGATTGTCTGGTCAAGGGCGCTCCTCCCTCTGACTGAGTCTGGTCAGGGCACTCCCACGGCCCACAATAATGTCTCTGGGCGGCTTAATAAGCACTCCTCGCCGTCCAGGACTTGAGACCACAACGTTCCCAGCTCGATTCCACAGCTGGAACGTCTGCACACTTCTCTTCTCTTGGAGATATAGCACTAGGGGTTCCTTTCTGACGGGAGATCAAACGGAGCACGGCTTCCCCCTGCGATGTCCGGCCTCAAGTAAGGTCAAAGCCCTCCAGAAGCGAGCCTCATGTCTCCAGCAAATTATCCACATCTCCTACCCAGTCATGTATCTCATTTCTTATTCACTGCCCATAATCTCAAAATGTTTATTAAATCCAACCAACTATTTTACATCTGTCCTCCATATTTCCCAGACCTTATAGTCAGGTCAGGCTTGATAGAATAATTCTCAAGGGGAGACTCGTTTTTCGGCTGCCTGGTATCATAACACTCCCTCCCCCTTGTTTTTGAGAATTATTCTAGTGGCTAGGCTCGAGATAACGCATCAGCTACTACATTGTCTCGCCCTCTAATGTGCGTTATCACCAGGTCATACCAGGTTTAGGTCATACCACCAGGTTATCACCAGGTTTTTATGGAGCAATAAAAACCATCTGGTTAACCTCTGGTTCGCATGCTTCATTTTCCTCAGGAAAACCAGGGGATTATGGTCTGTATACACCGTCACTGGGTGTCCTCCCGCACTCACATACACTTCAAAATGTTTCAATGCTATCACCAGGGCCAAAGTCTCCTTCTCGACCGTATTGTACTGTTCTGGTGCTTAACGAGCTTCTTTGAAAAGGACACGGGGCGGTAAATTCCATCATTCTGCTGCGTCAGTACAGCTCCAGCCCCTATATCACTGGCATCTACAAATAACGTAAACGGCGCTCCAAAATCTGGCGACACTAGCACAGGTGCCTCGGTCATCAGTCTTTTGGTCTTTTCAAACGCTTCTTGTGCTGTTTCATTCCACTCCCTCTTCTTGCTCTTTGATAGCAAACTCGTCATAGGAGCGGCTATGGTGGAGAAATTTCCGCAGAACTTCCGGTAATATCCAGTCATACCGAGGTATCTCGACAATTCTTTCTTACTCCTGGGCACCGGGGAAATTGTCAATGGACTCCACCTTTGTTCTTACCGGAGCAACCTCGCCTTGCCCTACTATATATCCAAAGTACTCCAGGCGGGCTCTCCCGAACTCGCTTTTAGCTAAGTTGATCGTCATGTTGGCCTTCTCCAATCGTTCGAACAAATCTAAAAGTCGATCCACGTGATCCTTCCAGGAATCAGCGAACACTACAATATCATCGATGTACACTGCACATCACTTCTCAGGCACCTCTTGGCTAGGCTGTCCTCCTTGGACGCCTGCACTCCATCGGTCCACTCTACTTATTGTTTCCACCCTCCGTTTCCTCGTCTTCCTCTCTTCACGTCCAGAGTCAGACATCTACTGTCTGTACCTCCTCTGTCGTCTTCAATCTTCCATCTACTGCCATTATACTTCCGTCTCCTGTCATCATACTTCACTCCCTCGTCTTCACCGACGATCCTCCCTTTCATCTCATTTATCCGAGACCTCATCCTGTTTGACTTCCATCGAGTCCTCGGCTTTCTTCTATTCCTCCATGCTTGTATCATCATCCTCTTCTCACACTTCTCACCTCTATACAACTCCCTTTCTTCTCCTTCAACTCTTCTTCGTTCCCTAAAAGTTTCTGCGAGCACTGTACTACACCCAACAGCACTCGACTGTACATGTCACTTTACCTCTCTTAGAGTGCTCGTAAGCATCTCTCCACATATACTGTCTCTTCTCCTTTCATTTTCTCGGCTATTACTCTTCTTCACTATCTCTCCTCCACGTTTTCTGTGAAACATGTCAACTCCTGACACCTCAAACCACTTAACTCCACTATCCATATGCCTCTGTGCTATTGGACAACTTCACGCTCTACTCCCGTCCTCAGTATGTCCACATCCTTCCTCATTCCTACTCAGCACAGTTGCATTCACCTTCCGACTCTTAATTTCAGCAGTCTGGGCTCTACTCAGGTTCGCTCTCTTCACATGAGTCTTCTTTGGCTGGGTCATCTTCACTTTTGATCTCACCGAGACTTCATCTTCCTGAGTCGGACCTTCCTCAAATAACCACGCTATATCTACGTCGATATCTTCCACCGGCTAAATCGACACTGTCTCACCTTCTCCAGTGTCTTCCTCGTCGGCCACCTCTGCCTTCATCACTATCGAGACAGGGTTTTCAATGGCTTGGCGGTCTCCTGACTCATCTCCTCGGATGTCAGTCAGGTTCACACTCTCAAGTGTTCCACCCGTGCTGTGGCCTTCTGGGCACTCCTCTGGCACAGTCTCCACCATGACTCTTGGCAACACCTTGGTCCTGCACAAGTCATTCCCCAGGATCACTTGGACTCCTGGAATAGGTATGTTGGGGCACACTCCCAACATCACCTCTGCCGACACATATTCCGACCTTAGCTGGACAGTACAAACGGGCATGTCACTCTCAGACAATAACCCATATACCTTCATCTTACTCCTGCCAGCTAACCGTCGATCATTCCCAATCAGGCTTCTCGTAATCAAGCTCTGATTAGCTCCGGTATCTCTTAAAATACCAACTTTTACATCAGGCTGGCCTCCTATACTGATCCAACCTTCACTAATGAACGGCCTATACCTCTCGTTCACTAAGTTCACCTTTTGTGGTTTGTCTTGGAACACATTAGTATATTTACTTCGGGGGTCACACATGGCCAGGGTCACAACTCTCTTGCCTTGCGACAATCTCGCATCACGTGACCTAATCCGTTACAATTGTAACACCTCACCTGGGAAAAGTCTCTTCTATATGTATTAGAGCGGCTCTGACTTTGTCCACTCGCATGAGAGTTCCTCAAGCCAGGCACACTAGTTGCACTCTGTGAGGCTTTACTGGACTCTTGATTTCCTGGATCACGATTAGTTTCTCGTTTAGCTTGTCCACCCTCATTTTCAGACGAAGTGCGCGACCTACTCTTCTGAGTTTTAGGGTACTTACGTCTATCTGCCCATTTATCAAAATTCTTCTCACCCCAGGCTCTTCTGGGTCTTTCATAATTTCTTCCTCCCCAGACTCCATAGGGTCTGCTATTGCTGCGTCTCGCCTCGCTTCTCACTCTGTTCTCCCTCAAGCTCTTATATGCTTCCGTAATCATATCCGCCCTATCTGCAGCATCTTTCACATCCTTTACCCCAGCTTCTTGGATCTTGAACTTTGTTTCGGGATGCATCATTTCTAAAATCTTTTCTATGACCATCAGTTGCTTCAGGTCGGCGTAAGATCCAACTCCGGCAGCCTCAATCCACTTCTGAAATCGTCTTTCCAGATTCCTTGCTGTCTCAGCAAAGGTACAAGCTCCAACTTTGATCATCTCTCTGAAGAGCTTCCTATAAGCTTCTGGGGTAAGCTGAAACGAGCGCAGGATGCTGCTCTTTACTGTGGCATAATCCTGGCACTCTTCCAGTGACAATTGAGTGTATACTATCACGGGCCTGGTCTTACTGATGTTATCAGCAGTGATACGTTTTTGTTGTCATAGAGAGCTCGTGAGAATTTGGTGGTGGTGGTCCTTACAAGGTTGTCTAGGGAGTATGAGGAGTAAGGGAAACAGCCTAGTACACAAGTCACAAATTTATACGTACAAGTCACAGGATTACATTTAACAAGGCGTTTTCCTTACAACATAAGATCACTATGTATTATAAACTCAAGTGTCTCTGACCACCCTACGGCTCACTGTCCCATTCCTGGTGTCATGCACCCAGCCACAAACCGCTATCATCCAATGACACATATATTTTTGCCTCTAGGAAACTCTTATAAAACCTCTCCAACTTCTGTAATA
Organism: Procambarus clarkii; assembly: GCF_040958095.1. Lineage (NCBI taxonomy): Eukaryota > Metazoa > Arthropoda > Malacostraca > Decapoda > Cambaridae > Procambarus > Procambarus clarkii. Next base: position 24,330,791 of record NC_091210.1, on the reverse strand, counting down.
TTACTCTACCCAATCTTGCAACCCTGGATATAGAGAAGGATAGGCTTATCTGACTGAACGACCAAAGAAAACCCCTCAAATAGCAGGAATGGTCGGCAGCAATACACCTCCCCCTCCAGTCAAGATGGCGTCCACCTGTCTTGCATCATCACCCCTTAATACTCTACTCTTTACATATGCTATCAAACACATTAATGATTTTATTTACTATATTCCCCCATGCATACTTTTTTATAGAGTCCATTTTTCCCTTACATAGTTAAGCTTTTCAAGTTCACATTATTTCTGATGATCTCCAGCTGAGAAGGCACTACTTTACTGGGCGGAGCAATAATGATGACTCGCGGCCTCCCTGATCTCAGCTGGGGATTTAAACTAATATACACTCTCCCTGTGTTCACCAACATTTTACAACCGAAACCAACCTCCACAGGAGGTAAGGTTCGTAACACCCCTCCTAAGCCATGGAGAAAAAAAAGGGAAATTCTTAAATTAATTTCACTATTTTTTTTCAAAAAATTAACACCTCAAACAGATTTCATAGTAATTGTAAAGAAATAGTAAATGATATATAATAAACACTAGATACACAATGATATATACATCTCTGAGCAATAGTACAACCCTAAGTCACCCCAGGTTTTGGCAATCTAGAAAGCGCATCTGCTACTACGTTTAATCTTCCTGGAATATGTTTGATGACCAGATTGTACTCTTGCAGCAATAAAGACCACCTTAATATTCTCTGGTTGGAATTCTTCATGCTAGCAATAAATGTTAAGGGGTTGTGGTCAGTAAACACTTCAACAGTATTGGCTGATAAATAAATGTCAAATTTTTTAACAGCTAGTAATAATGATAAAGCCTCCTTCTCCACTGTGGAGTAATTCTGTTGACATTTAGTAAATTTTTTAGAATAATAATGTATTGGATGATTAATACCCTCATCATCTTCTTGCATTAGCACAGAACCAGCACCCCAGTCCGAAGCATCTATATATAGTTTGAATGGCTTAGAGTAGTCAGGAGTAGCTAACACTGGACCAGATGACAACATTCCTTTTAATTTAGTAAATGCATCCTAACATTCCTGAGACCATCTAAACTTTACATTTTTACACAGCAAGTTTGTCAAAGGAGCTGCAATTGCTGCACATTTTTTACAGAACTTCTTATAATAAGCACACATTCCTAGATATCTTTGCACCTCCTTCTTGCTAGTCAACACTGGATACTCTAATATATCATTTACTTTATTTTTGAGTGGTAACACCTTCCCATTTCCCACTTCATATCCTAAGTAAGAAATACTAGCTCTAGCAAAAGTACATTTATGTAAGTTTACAGTTAAATTAGCCTCCTTTAAGCATTTTAATAGTTTAGCCAAACCTTTCATATGGTCCTCCCAATTATTGTGAAAAATTACAATATCATCCAAGTAAGCTCTACATTGTGGTATGTCTTTTAACACTAAGTTCATAAGACGCTGGAAAGTTGCTGGGGTATTTTTCAGCCAAAAAGGCATTACAGTGAATTCATACAACCCATCTGCAGTTATAAATGCACTCATCTCCCGAGCTCTTGGTGTTAAAGGAATTTGCCAGTACCCTTTTGACAAATCTAGTTTGGTTACAAACTTGGCTTTACCAACACTGTCAATACAATCATCTAATCTAGGCATTGGAAAGTTATCATCATCAGTCATTACATTTAGCTTACGGTAGTCAATGACCAACTTCTGAGTTCCATCCTTCTTTGGAACCAAAATACTAGGACTACTCCAACTGCTGCTGCTAGGTCTCACCAATCCATGTTGAAGCATGTAGTCGACTTCTTTCCGGACGAGATTCAACTTGGTAGGGTTGACTTGACTGGTTGGTTATCGGTCACCTCGATGTCGTGGTGAATAACTATAGTCTGGGTGGAAATATCGCCAAAGATGTCTGCATGAGAAGTCAGCAACTGCTCCAAGTCCTGCTTCTGCTCTGATGACAAATGTTCCACCATTTTCTGGACATTAGCCAACCACTCCCCATTGCTAAAATAAGGTATATGAACATTAGGTACACTATTAAAATCACATTCCCCATTATTCTCATCTACATGGGCTACACTAAGCACCTGGTTGGTATTGGTAGTTCCCTTCTGTGTTAGTTTCATCCTATTCACGTGCACTATTATTTCCTTTCTCTTGAGGCCAAGTGTTTGGATTACATAATTGGTGGGACTGAGTTTCTTTATCACTGTATAAGGACATTGGAACCTATGCAACAATGTTGGTCCCTGTCGTGCCATTAGTACCACCACTTTATCACCTGCCTCAAAATGTCGTTGCTTTGTCTTTTTATCGTACTGTGCCTTCATTTTTCCTTGAGCCTCTTTAAGATGAATTAAGGCTTTAGCCCTGTTTTTATTTAACTTATCTTGTAAGTCATGAATATAGTTTACCTGCACAACACTTTTTGGATTTCCGGCCAACTTATCTCTTAAGATGGTTAGTGGACTTCTCACCTCATGGCCAAAAACTAATGAGTTGGGTGAACACCCCAGGGACTCCTGATAAGTATCCCTTAGTGCCATGAGCATCAGTGGAAGACCATCATCCCAGTCTCTGCCAGTTTCCATGCAACTGGTTCTCAGCATTTGCTTAAGGGTTTGGTGCATCCTTTCCAAAGCACCTTGGCTCTCCGGATGGTAAGTAGTGGATGTCTTATGGAGGACGCCAAACTCCTCACAAAACTGCTGAAAGCCTTTGGAAGTGAAATTAGCCCCATTATCTGTCTGTATTGCTTTTGGTAAATAAAAAATAGTACAAAATTTCATTTTGTGCCTTACTACCACTTTCGTTGTAGCATTTCTCACAGGGAATGCCTCAGGAAAACGTGTAGTCTGACACATCATGGTGATGATATACATATTACCACTCTTGGTTCTAGGCAGTGGGGCTACTACATCAACAATAATATGGGTAAAGGGATCCTCGGCTACCACAATTGGCTGTAAAGGAGCTTTTGGTATTACCTGGTTTGGTTTGCCAGTTTTTATACATGCTGGACATTCATTACAATACTGGATGACATCTTTCTTTAATCCAGGCCAGGTAAAGTACTTGCTATTTTATTATATGTTTTTGCAATTCCCTGATGACCGCCTATTGGTGAATCATGTGTTACACTTAGCACTTTTTCTCTATAACTCCTCGGTAGGACTACTTGATTAACTACCTCCCAAGTGTGTGACACAGGTGAGCTCCTAGGTCTCCACTTCCGCATCAACACCTCTTTAGTGTAGTAATAAGTCATAGCCTCCGATTCTGCTTCTAGTTCAGTTACTGCCTTATTATGCAAGTCAGTCAACGTAGGATCAGTTCTTTGCTGATGAATAAAATTTGATTTTGATCTCAAGTCTGAAGAGCCAGATGTGGTAACTGGACTACACTCTCCCCTACCCCTTTTCCTAGGTGGTTTGGTGGAGGTGCTCCCCATCCTGTTCCCATCTGCTTCTTCCAACTTGACCATAAAAGTGTCACAAAGATCCACTTCACTATTTGATTTGTTAACCTCTAATTTTGTCTCCTGACTTACATTATTGGGAGTTTGTGATATTTGAGACTCTGATTTTGACTGGGTCACGGCACATGCTGCGTACATTACCTTGTCCTCAGGATCTGCCTATGCCCTAATCACCTCTGGCTTAGTTAGCATTATTGGGTGGTCATCTCTTTTAACTCGATTACCAACAAGATCATTCCCCACAATTAGATCAATGCCAGCAACTGGTAATTTAGGACTAACACCTACTAAACTTTTGCCTTTAATAAAATCACAGTCAAGGTTTACTTCTCTCAAGTGTACAGTCTGGAAATCTCCTGTGATTCCCTGTATAATCATTACCTCCCCAGTCTCTGTAGACTGTATATATTCTAACACACTCTCTAATAATAAAGATTGGGATGCTCCTGTATCCCTCAAAATTTTAACATCATGCCACAAACCATTTGCACACTGTAATTTTCCATTTGATTTAAACTCTCCAAAATGATTTATAGCAAGTGCTTTTTTCCCCATTATTTTTGTTACACATTTGGTTTTCCTCCTATCACACACTGTGAGTGCCATAAGCCTCTTTTGTGGGTGAAGAAACCAACAACTCTTAACAACATGACCCTTCCTATGGCAGTAGGAACACTGTTTCAACTCTGGGTGAGGCTTATTACTGGTGTGATCCTCTTTGGGTTTCACATTACTCTCTTTACCACCTGGCACCTTTGAAAAAGTGTTTCCTTGACCTGCTGTTGGGTACATGTGGGACCCAAATCTGACTGAGGAGTTTACTGCTCGACCAGATCCTTGTCTATTTGATTGAATGTTATTTTTAAAAGTTACTTTATGCATCAACTCATATTCATCTGCTAATTTAGCCAACTCATAGATATTTCAGGGTAATTTCTCTGCCAAATACAAAGCCACATTAGAAGGTATGCAAGATAAAAATTCTTCTCCTAGGAGTAAATTTTTAAGAGAGTCCAGATCCCTAATTTTTTCTGCATCTAACCATTTATTAAATATGTGATATTTCTCTTGTGCAAATTCTACCAAGGTTTGACTTGGGTCTCGTCTCAGTTGTCTAAACTTCTGCCTATAAGCCTCAGAAACAAGTTGATAAGCAGTAAGGATGGTTGCTTTTACCTTATCATAGTCAAAACTGTTACTCAAAGGCATAGCTGCAAATATCTTCTGTGCCTTTCCCACCAACTGACCTTGAAGTAGAGATACCTATTGTGTGTCAGGCCATTCCATACTCCGTGCCAACTTTGCAAAATGTATGAAGAATTGGTCTGGGTCAGACTCACAGAATAGAGGAAACTTCACATTTTTGTTAATCTTTAACTGCCCAGGTGTTCCTTAATCGTCAACACCGGTATTTTCTGATCTAATTTCCAAATCTGCTAGCCTAATCTGTAACTCTATTTTTTTCTGAGCTAGCTCCACTTCTAACCTCTTTATAGCTAGTTCTTGAGCTTGCTCTGCCTCTATCCTTTTCTGAGCTTGCTCTGCCTCTAGCCTCTTCTGAGCTTGCTCTGCCTCTAGCCTCTTCTGAGCTTGCTCTGCCTCTAGCCTCTTCTGAGCTTGCTCTACCTCTAGCCTCTTCTGAGCTTGCTCTGCCTCTAGCCTCTTCTGAACTTGCTCTGCCTCTAGCCTCTTCTGAGCTTGCTCTGCCTCGAGTCTCTTCTGAGCTTGCTCTGCCTCTAGCCTCTTCTGAGCTTGCTCTGCCTCTAGCCTCTTCTGAGCTTGCTCTGCCTCTAGCCTCTTCTGAGCTTGCTCTGCCTCTAGCCTCTTCTGAGCTTGCTCTGCCTCAAACTGCAACTTCTTTAGTTCCAATTCTGCCTGCCACTGCATCTGAGTCTCTACCTTTCCTGTAGTTACAACATTTGCACCACTTGTGGACGGGGACTGCTCTAATATTTCTTGTGGGAGAATTTGCTTATCTACCCAGTGTATCATTTTTTCTCGTAGCAGTTCCATCTTCACCATTCCCATGTGCAATAATAGTCCATAGTGCTTGCCAACAGCCACTAGGATAGACTTTTTTGCTTCTTTCAAACCCTCAACACTAGGATTGTCGACAATTTGTTGTGCTACCAAATCCATTTTTAGTGTGCTAAGATACAGCAGACTCCAACACATTTTATAATTCTGCACCACCTTTTCTCTTTTTAGGCTTAGAATTTGTTTTGAAAACTGATAAGGACTGTTACGGACCTGAGTCCAGCGTCCGAGCACAGAGCAGTGACGACAACGCCATCTGTGAGTCTGCTCCCGAAACCCCCTCCAAATGGACAGCGCCGTCTAGCGAGGACGGGATATACCGGCCACAGGGGCTGGTTTCCCGTCTTAATCAGCTCATAACGTAGCCGCTGCTTACCTTTGGTGAGGTGGCGCTTAGACAGCAAGGCTATCTATGGAGTGGATAGGTGGACGTTTGTGTCTAAGCCTGTAAGTGAGGTGCCCTAGAGTGTCCCCAACACTAATGACATGTCTGATTACAGAGTCGACCTGGGACTGCTGTATTGGACGATGGGGCAGCCAAAGTCTCTCCACGTGTTTGCTGCAGAAGCTGTGAGTCACCCCCGGACGAACACTGTTGAGTGTATTAGCCTGCCTGTGACGTGGCAGTACCAGGAATCGTCTTATCTGGGGGCTGGCTGGTGGAAGAGACTAGCCACTGTGGTGCGGAGGGAGGAGAGTGATCTTCGGAATCACACGAGGCTCCTGCCTAGGGCTCACAACCCTAGTATCGGTCGTGGAGTGGCCTACACAGCGGAGCTGATTGGAACCTGCCAGCTACAGGCTGAATTTGTGGTTGAAGGCCTCCACGACGGTGCACCCAGTGGGACTGTGATTCGGCTGGCCTGTGGCCGGGGTAGATTCGCCGAGAGTATCAAAGGATTCATCATGGGCCACGAAGAAGAGAACCAGGGCTACTCATCTTGAGCACCATGGAGCATCCTGTGTCTTCAGAGGAAGACTAATCTGTATATAATAAGTGTAGTTATAGCAACCCTGCGTGTGACTGTGATATATTTATTTATGGTGGTGGTAGCAATATATTTACAAAAGCAGTACATTTGTATCCCTTCCCCTTTAATTTAACTTGCGTTATGGAACACACCCCCTGAAAGCCACTACTAACTTGGGGCTGGATACCGAAACTCTAATAACATCAGAGAAGAACCCGGTTGCGACCCAATAACAACAAGGACAGTGCTTAATTTACTTGACTACCCTGTCAACTGGTAAATTTTTTGCACTCCAGAACGCGCACAAAAATTTCCTAAAACACTTTTCATAAAGATTAATAAAATGTACATAAATAAGTAATAAAGTTCATATTCATATTATACCAATATTAAAAATATTCTAAGTTTCTATACAAGTTAAAGTAAACAAAATAAGCTACACAATTTTATTGTCAGGTTACACCTACAGGCTATCCACTTTTATTAGGCTTTCGATCAGGCTGCTCAATATGTGAGGTGCTCTTGGACAGGCTACCCAATTATATCACAGGGCCTGTGTTACTGATGTTATCAGCAGTGATACGTTTTTTTTTGTCATAGAGAGCTCGTGAGAATTTGGTGGTGGTGGTCCTTACAAGGTTGTCTAGGGAGTATGAGGAGTAAGGGAAACAGCCTAGTACACAAGTCACAAATTTATACGTACAAGTCACAGGATTACATTTAACAAGGCGTTTTCCTTACAACATAAGATCACTATGTATTATAAACTTAAGTGTGCTCTGACCACCCCACGGCTCACTGTCCCATTCCTGGTGTCATGTACCCAGCCACAAACCGCTATCATCCAATGACACATATATTTTTGCCTCTAGGAAACCTGGACTCTTATAAAACCTCTCCAACTTCTGTAATATTACTCTACCCAATCTTGCAACCCTGGATATAGAGAAGGATAGGCTTATCTGACTGAACGGCCGGAGAAAACCCCTCAAAAAGCAGGAACGGTCGGCAGCGATACACCTCCCCCTCCAGTCAAGATGGCGTCCACCTGTCTTGCATCATCGCCCCTTAATACTCTACTCTATACATATGCTATCAAACATATTAATGATTTTATTTACTATATTCCCCCATGCATACTTTTTTATAGAGTCCATTTTTCCCTTACATAGTTAAGCTTTTCAAGTTCCCATTATTTCTGATGATCTCCAGCTGGGAAGGCACTACTTTACTGGGCGGAGTAATCATGATGACTCGCGGCCTCTCTGATCTCAGCTGGGGATTTAAACTTATATACACTCTCCCTGTGTTCACCTACATTTTACAGCCGAAACCAACCTCCACAGGAGGTAAGGTTCGTAACATATACCTCCCTGGCTGCACCGGTCAATCTTAACTAGACCAGTTGGGCCCATTCCTCCTGTGGCCACTCCTTGATGCTAGCTACCTTTTCCAAGTACTCGAAAAAGCTCTCTGCCTCTTCGGGAACAAACAAGGGAATGTCCTTCTCCCTAACCCTAACATCTGGTGAGTGTGATACCGGGGTGGTGCTCTCTGGCAACCCATGTTTGATCCTTTGTTCAGCCAGAGTCCTATTTGCTTATATCTGCATTTGTTTTGTTTTCTCGTTTTTTTCTCGACCTGGGCTTTTTCTTTTTCGACCTGGCCTTTTTCTTTTTCTTTCTCCTATTCCAACTCGAGTTCTATTACTCTGGTTTTCTCTTTTTCTATTTCCAGTCTGGTTCTCTCTTTTTCCTTCTCGGCTTCATTTTTCATCTGAAGTTCCAATTTTATCTTTTCTAGCTGGAACTGTCTCTAATCACGCTGCATCTGGAGCTCTAACTGGAATCTCTCCAAGCTCCTATTTCGGCTACTCCTGCTACTGCGGCTACTCTTACTGCTCCTACTCGATCCCTGGGATTTCACTTAATCCAGCCCATCGTCCTCCTTTCCACTTTCAGCTCCTTTCTGGGCGCCTTGTTCTGTCGCTTCACTTTTGGCTCTTAACTGCCTCAGGATCTCATCCTTCATCCCAGCTACTTTAGATGCTTTCAACCTAATGCCACATTTTTCTGCTATTTGCTTCAATTGATCCCTCGTGCAACCTTCCAAGTCCTCAGGCTCGCCTGACTCCACAAATGCTTGCACCTTATCCATCTTGTCCTGTGAGTCTTCCCAATAGAGAGAGTATACACCTGCGGTCACACAGTTTATCTAATTCAGCAAGGGGTGTACAAATCCACTCTTGGACAGGGTGTGGGTGTGTCAGTTCACTCTCCCGGACACAGGCCCCCAATTTATTACTAGTTGTGTTTTTACGGGGGTTGAGCTTTGCTCTTTCGGCCCGCCTCTCAACTGTCAATCAACTGTTTAGTAACTACTTTTTTTTTTTTTTTTTTTATTGCATGATGCGGGTTGGTGGTGTTGTCGTTGTTGATCCTTCTTTCTGGACAACCCAACCCACAACTCGGTAGAGTGCTTATACTTCACTAGGAGATCACACTAGGCGCTTCTGGCTCTTGGAGAGGGGCTCAACGTCGCACGTTTAGAGGATGCGGCTCCAATACTTTGCCTCGTTGTCAAGTGCACACACCAACTCGAGCCGCTGTGACTTCCCACTCTCTCCTTGTGTGATATGATCTCCTCAATCCCCTTTAACTTACTAGTTTTCTGTCCTACCCTGTCCACAACGGTGGTTCTTGGTTCTTTCTCTCTCTCTCTCTCTCTCCTTCTATACTATCTCATGGGAAGCCTCACTAGGACAAGGTCAAACACCAGCAAATTTGAATACATTTACTGGACAAAGCACATACACAATACATATACACATAATAATATTGAATCCTACACTCTATACTATTTCGGTCAGGTTGCACTCCAACACCATCAGAACTCTATCATTAGCCTATCAAGTGGTATCCTATCTCCTGATTCATCACCTAATATTAACAACCTCCTCAAGTAGGTCAAGTCCTATGATACAATGTTGAACTATCAGCAAGAGAATATATATATATATCTATAAACATGTACAAGGAAAATCAGGGTATGAGTGCAATAACATATATATATCAGTATAAATGTTCCTTGATATATAACAATGATCAATCGATCACCCTATCAGTCCTCGAACACATACATCTGTAGGTAATCCAGCCTACAACCGTAACTGTATACTTCAGTATAAACACTCCTTGGGACAAAAATGGAAAACAATCACTCACCTCTCACTGCGTCTTGCACGCTAATGACCAACACTCTAACGCCTCCCTTCAAGTAATCATTTAGAACTTCCCTTCCACATCTGGAAGTTCACTACCCTGATCTCTTCAGGGTTTAACTACCAGGATCCTCTGCAGCACTTCTTGGCTGCTATACCATGAAGTTTCCCCTTGAGCAACTATGGAGCTTCACCACTTCTACTAGGGTCCTCCACAGCTCTCCTGGCTGCTACACCATGAAGTTTTCCTTGGGCAACTATGGTGCTTCACCACCTCTACAGAAGCACGTGACACTCCTCTTCACTGCTTCTCCTCACAGCTCAAGGTCCTCTCCTCCACTTCCTTGGAGTCTCATCAACTACTCCCTCTGTGTTGACTTCGAAGTTCTCAGCAACTTCTTCCCCAAAGACAAACCTGCAACCCATTGACACTCCAATAAAAATGTTTCCTTATAAACACATAGACGAAATAATCCACACAATATGTTTGCATCCAACATCTATCTGCTCTCTACATGCAGTGAGAGTGGACTCACCCGTTGGGCTGGTCCATGCTCCACCTCGCCCGGCAGGCCTCACTCACTCTGGGAGGGTCCTCTGCCGCCAGAAGCTTGGCTCTTTCAGTCACCTGCCAGCGCTCAGAGGAGACGGACGTCGCTCCGTGTTCCTCCCTCTCTACTCTCTTATTTTAGGCCTTCTGCCTTATCAAATCATGTCTAACCTATCAATAAATATTGCTACTGTCGCTGGGCACACGACCAACTACAAGTAATCTCTATAGACTGGCTAAAAATCTCGCTTACCACAGATTGTCTGGTCAAGGGCGCTCC